>NW_011494849.1:1391883-1409621 GCF_000754665.1 Bison bison bison
GCATCAGTCCTTCCAATGAACACCCAGGACTGATATCCTTTAGAATGGACTGGTTGGATCTCCTTGCAGTCCAAGGGACTCTCAGGAGTCTTCTCCAACACCACAGTTCAAAAGCATCAATTCTTCGGTGCTCAGCTTTCTTCACAGTCCAACTCTCACATCCATACATGACCACTGGAAAAACTATAGCCTTGACTAGACGGACCTTTGTTGGCAAAGTAATGTCTCTGCTTTTGAATATGCTATCTAGGTTGGTCATAATGGGTTTTAACCCTTCCTTAACCTTGGGATTTAGTGGGTGTTGCTTTTGATGTGAAAATAGGTGAAGATCATTGAGCTTGATAACGACAGAAACAGTGTTTTGTGCTCGACCCAATTTTTCCATCAGCTCACACTTTAGGGTTTACATTTCATTCAATTAAAATAGCAGGTTCCATATTCATGAGAACAGAGGCCTGGACCTTGCTCAGTATATCCCCAGAAGGGGTAATGGAGACTCTGGCATGATTAGAAACTTTCGAAAGTAGCACAGAGCCCTAGTTGCAGCTTAAAGGATGACTGAAATAATATCATTTGGCTCGTGAAGACAGCCCCATTACAGTAGTGGATTGGGAGGAAAGCAGACCACAGGTTTCAGTGAGCACAGAGAAATTTCCCCCAGTGTCCAAAAGAAATCAAATGATTGACCCTTTACAGTTATTAATAACCAGGTTTCCTCAGGTGTAATTAGGACGAGAGCTTTTGTGGGGACCCCTGGGCACGTTTGGTTCTGATTGTCTCGAAAGCCTGACCTCTGGGGCCTACACCACAGAGGCCAGTCTCTCCTCCAGTGTGGTCCTTTGCAGACCGGACATGGAGCCGGTGGCAGCTTACATGCCTGAGGGTGATCCTGCTTGAGATGCCCCTCCTTTCCACAGTAATAACAAACTCATCCCTTTTAACCTGCATCCCTCTGGGCATTTTTCTCAGGCTGTTTCAGACCAGGTCTAACAGCCATGCTGGGGCTTCAGTCTTTTGTCCATTTCTTTTTTGCTCTTATTTTTCTCCTCATATTCTCTACAATAATATAGGGTCTGAACCAACTGCAACAATTTTTCTAAAGACTGATTTGTTCCAAACACCTGTTTTAGTAACTAATAGCAAATATCTGGAGCTAATTGAGTGAGAAATCTATCTTTTAAGATTATTTCTCCCTCTGAACTTTCAGGATCAACATCAGTAATCTTGCAGAGAGCTTGCCATAGTCTAGGAGTTTACCAGGAGTTTCTTTCTCTCCCTGTTCTATGTCAGCCAACTTAGCATAGTTTAAAGTGTTTGTGTGCACTTGCTTGAGTCTTTCAAGAATACATCTGACAAAGTGGCTGTTATGTGAACCACTTGGCTCCCAGAAGGTAGGGGGGCTATTTCATGTTCCCTATTTCCCTTATCTCACATTAAAGCCATTTATCTCCAAAATTAGTAGCTTACCCAAAATCTCAAGTTTTTGAGTCAGGGGGTCAGCGTCTGTCCCAAGACATGTCCTCTAAATAGTCTAATGAGACTGAGGCAACCTGTCCTAAAAGGGTGCCCTCTGATTCTCAGCCTGTTCAGTTTGGAACCCCAGATACAAGGACAAAGTAAGAGGACTGGAGGGAGCTGAAGGTTTCAGACACAAATTTTCACCCTTAGGACATAAGTCTGGCATGTCTCACAGAGAGATAAAGAGCAACATGTATGTCACTTCTACCCATTTTTCTTGTTTTCTACATAACTGGTCTAGTTGTAAAACAGTATCATAATTAAAAAGCCCTTCAACAGGCCAGTGTCCCCCATCTTCCAAAGGATACTGTGGCCATTCAGTATCACAGAATAAGATCAAGCATGTCTTTTTAAAAAAATTCTGCGGATCAAACTTGTCCCAGTTATGTAAATGCATTGTAACGAAGTGTTTCTGGAACTGATAGCTCCCATCTGTAAGAGAGAAAAAAGTGGCATCCACAGCTATGGCTTTTTTACACCAGAAGCATCCTCCCCTACCCTAGACAGGGGTGTAGACAGACTTTCCACTGAATCCTTCCTTCCCTGTCAGACTTAGCCCGTCCCCTACCAATGCAGGCATCTTACTCATCCCTCCCACTTCTACCACTGAGGCAGGGTAGAATGCACCAGGGGTAGACCTGATGGCATCCCAGATTGATTTTCAGTTCCTTATCACCAAGACCTTTGTTTGATTTGCTCTTTTTTCTGCTGCCACCCAGAGTGTTAACAGTGTAGCTTTCCAGAATCTTTCCCAAGCTAGGACTACTAGGGGGAGCATCCATCTTTCATATCCTTATGCACATTTCTGAATACAGTCCTGACCACAGTAGAAGCAGTGAGTCATGAAGGGCTGAAAGACAATGAAGATTCCCTTGTGAGTGTCACCACACCAGTATAGCAAAAAAGGTGGTGGAGGGTTGGCCAGTGAGGAAAAAGCAATTTTTGTCCTCAAGCTACTGGGGCCAATCCTTCTGGTTCATTCCCACAGATTCCACAAAAGGAATATCTAAGGAGTTGAGACAAAAGCCACCAGAGAGCCTCCTCTGGTCCACTAAGAACTAGTGATGCCAAAGGAAGAAGCCCCTTGCACTTCCAATCTGACCAGATCCTGAAATTCCTGGTCTGTGTCCTCAAAAACCTCACGGTCACCAGCAGTGCCTCTATCCACAAAGATCGGTGGCACAGCCATGACAAAGACTCACTTTCAGGTGGCTGGCCCCTGAGGTGGGCAGACAAAAGAGACTGCCCTCTACCCTGAGAGACGTTCCTGGAGCTAGAGCTCTGCCTCACTCCCAAACATGTTCCTGTAAATTTCGGCTCCTAGCAAGGCTAGGCTTCCATACTTGTGGTCTAAGTAACAATACGTAGTAACAGTATGGATCACAATTCCCTTGAGAAGTCGACAATCTGATAGATTAAGTTAGTAGTTGTAATTTCCCATGCAATTATGAAATGGTAAAAGAGACCAGGAAAAGGTGACTGAGAAAGGGAAGTTCGGTCCACATGCTTTGCCCATCTCTGGCCGCTCCCCTGGGAGGGACATTGGGTGTCTCTTGGCATTGGCAGATCAGTATAAACCCTTGACAAGGCTCTCCTTTGGAGGGCTGCCTTCAGTCATTACAAGGCACTGTGAAGCCACAAAGCAGGGTTCATCACTTCTTCAGGGTGTGTCATTCATTCACATAGGCACACCATAGAGTTAGTAAGTAAAGCAGGAAACATGTATACTGAGAAAGCAGACAGGCTAGAGCTCTGATTGTTCTTACCTTGTCCTGAAGATCCTGGATGAGCCCCCAAGATGATAGCTTATGGTGAAATTTGTTAGATTTGTGATCTCCAAAGAAGATTTATCTTCAGGACCAGGGACCAGGCTTCATCACTCAAGAGCATTTATGTAGCAGAATTTATTAAAGTGAAAAAGGACAGAGAAACCTTCTGACATAGACATCAGAAGGGAGATGGAGTGTGCCCCCCTCAGTAGTCTAAGCAAGAGAGTTATACAGTTTTTAAATTAATTATTACAATAAATAAAAATAATGTCTCAAGGTTGTAAAGATCTTACCGTAACCACTCCCACAATTTATATTTTAAGATAACAGGATTAGCCAGAAGGAAGGAGAAATCATCCTCAAGAAGGACACTTTGCTGTTATATATAATCCTTACTAAGGAATGTAGGGGGAAAAGTTTGTCCTTTCCTTCTCTTTGAGAATTCCAGACCCCTATCTCCTCCTTGAGAGCCCCAGACCCCTTTCTCCTCCTCAGGGACCCCAGACTTCTTATCAACCTGCCAAGGAATTGATTCTCTCACCCCTGAGTTTGAGAATCTGTATTGCTGTATCTGTATGATCCAAACCACTTTGTCCTTGGATTTGTATTCTGGAAACAGACTTTCATGGTATAGTTCCAGGAACTCCTCTTTTGAAAACTTATTTTCATGCACAGCCTTCATTGATTTAGGCCTACCTCCACTCTTTCCCTTTAATGCTAGTCTAGCATTTGGGAATTGGGTGAGACAGGCGTATAGGTTCTAAAGCAATCTATCTACCCAACACTGTAGATTTCTAAGTAGAAGCTGGATGACTACTCAATAGGCCATCGTGAATGGACCTCAATCTTTTATGAGGTTGAGAATAATAACCATGTCAGTATATACTAATTATCTGATTTGATTCTGGTTTTCATTTCAGAGTTGATAGAAGAGTGCTAGACATTTTTTTGTGAAAACACTTTTGCAAAATCCATATATCCTATAGTTCTTTATATAGTTTAAAATCCTCTTTCAGACTGTCTTTGGCATTTCCCACCACAAATAGCATTATAGCACTCTAAAATTGAAGATCATGGCATCTGGCCCCAGCACTTGATGGCAAATAGATCATAAAAAAACATAAATAGTGACAGACTATTTCCTTGGGCTCTAAAATCACTGCAGATGGTGAATACAGCCATGAAATTAAGATTCTTGCTCCTTGTGGGGGGGAAAAAATCTGTGACAAACCTAGACAGTGTATTAAAAAGAAGAGACAATACTTTGCCAACAAAGACCAGTCTAGTCAAAGCTATGATGTGAGAATTGGATCATAAAGAAGGCTGGGAGCCAAAGAACTGATGCTTTCAGGCTGTGGTGCTGGAGAAGACTCTTAGAGTCCCTTGGACAGCAAGGAGATCAAACCAATCAATCCTAAAGGAAATCAACCCTGAATATTCATTGGAAGGACTGATACTGAAGCTGAAGCTCCAGTAGTTAGGCCAATTGACGTGACGAGTCAAAGCAATGCAAAAGACCCTGATAGTGGGAAAGGTTGTGGGCGAGCAATTGAAGATGAGATGGTTGGATGGCATCATTGACTCACCGGAAATGAGTTTGAGCAAACTCAGGGAGATAGTGAAGGACAGGGAAGGCTGATGTGCTGCAGCCACCACAAAGAGTTGGACACAACTGAGCAACTGAACAACAACAATATTGGAGTTTCTAGTTAAGCTAGGTTTGACCACATGATTTCGTTTTTCTTAATAGCTTTTCTTTCATGACGCATGCCGCTCACAATGATCATATTCTCTGGAGTCAATCTAGAGGTAAGTACAAGTTATTTTTATGCTTATCATTGAGAGTATATCTGAACATTATGTGGTGAGTATGATTTATATAGGAGCATTTCTGAGACTAATTGAATCATTTTTACAAAATAATTTCAAATATTGGGATTTATTTCTCTCAGTAAATAATTTTTATAGATCTTACAGTTTGTAGCAGCATAAATGTTTCATGTCACTTTAGCTGTAATTCTGTAATTTAACATACGGATCCTGGTCCAGTATTTATTGTCCTAGCTTCTTATTTACATCTGGCAAATGACATTCTCATTCCCTGTCTTACATTTACTTGCTATAAGTTGTGAATGTTTTATTTCTATTCTATACGGACATTATACAATGAAATTCAAATGACTGTAATATGTTTTCACATCTTTAAGTATAGCTAAATAATCTATTTATTTCCATCATTATCATGTTAACCTCATTCCAGAATTGGCACAAAAGCTACTTTGAAGAAGTACTGTAAATTTCACATGGTGTGAAGTGCCAATATTATAATTTCATCAATAATTATCACTTAACATATATTTAAAAGGGCTTGTGAAGTGGTGCTAGTGGTAAAGAACTAACCTGCCAAAGCAAGACATGTAAGAGATGGGTTTGATTCCTGGGGTAGGGAGATCTCCTGGAGGCAAATATGGCAACCCATTCCACTATTCTTCCCTGGAGAATTCCATGGATAGAGGAGCCTAGTGGGCTACGGTCCATAGAGACGTAAAGAGTGGGACATGACCAAAGCGACTTAGGACATATATTTGAAAACAATATGTTAAAATTCTGATTTGAGTAAAGAGTAGATTAGAATGCAAATAATTTTAATAAAATTTAAATATCTATTAGTTACCCACATAGGTTTAATTTACACAGTACTAAATATTCAGACTCCATAATTAGCCCATAATAAACCCACTTAAATTCATAAGTGGTCAACTATTTTTTGTTGTTGTTTATTTTCCTCCTGTCATTGGATTTTGCTTTCATGCAAACTTAGGGAGGAATTTGAAATTAAAAGTGAATGCTCTAAAAGTTCTTCTCTGCTGTTCAGTTAATTTCAGGAAACAATTGCATTATTGGCAAGACCCGCTAATGATGATGAAATACCCTTGAGATCCCATTAACTACAGCCAAGAAGGAAACTTTACAAATTTGTCCACAAATAGAATACATGTTTCTACTTTTAAAGTTCATGCAAAGGAACCATTTTATAAGCCAACAAAGACACTTATCATAGCTGAGCCAATTGGCATTTTAAAATCTTGCATTTGCTTCTTTCTTGATGAACAGCTTCTTTAGGACCTAATATAGACCTACATCAGACCCGTTCATAGGTGAGATTTTTTTTTTCCCCCCAAGAAATCATACACTGTTTATCATAGACTCTCAGGTAGAAATGGATGTTGTAACATATTATCACCTCTCACATTCAACTATTTAACACTAAAATGAGTTTTCAGCATACAGACCATCAAGGAAGATAGATTTCAAGTACAATACTACTAATTTAGAAGTAGAGTTTTTTTTTAATTGCTATATATTTAAATTAGTAAGAAAATAATAAAATTAATTAGATTAACTTAGAATAAACAATTCAAATTTTCATCCAAAATTTTCTCCACTTTGTGTTACAAATGACGGCTATTCTGGTGATGCTGAACAATTTTTTAAAATATCTCTGCTAAAAAGTACATTGTTCAGACATGCACTATATTTCAATTAACCATTTCTCCAGTGTTGAGCATTCTATATGGTTTTAAATTTTCCACAGTTATTAATAATTGTGTTGAGCATATTGGTAAAGAATAAGTTTTCTACTTTGAAAATATTTCCACTAGGTCTTATTCCTCAAAAGAGTGTTTGAGGAAGAAACACTGAAGAAGAAGTGTCACTAAAGAAAACTGAAAACTCAAATTATTTATTCAGAGATACTTCTAAAAGTTTTATTATATTAATTATATCTAACTCTTAGTCTTTGTACACTATACCCTTTTCTGTTCTGTTGAGGGATCCTATATTAGAATAAGAAATTACAATGAAGCTCTTATCATTTGTTTCCTTATAATTTTAAGTTTTGGAATTAGTGGTTAATGGTTGATTTACAACGTTGTGTTTATTCTTTAAAGATTTTTTGAAGTGGGGACTTTTTAAAGCTTTTATTGAATTTGTTACAATATCACTTCTGTTATTCTTCATTTTGGACTTTTGGCCATGAAGTATGGGGATATGACCTCCCCAATGAGGGAGTGAATCAGCACCCCTGCACTGGAAGCCTCAGTCTTAACCACTAGAACACCAGGAAAGTTCCTGTTGTGTTCATCGTGGACAATTAAAAATAAAGATTTTTATCCATTTATCTTTGAAGGGAAAGTGTATTTGCTAATTATACTTTACTGAATTTATGTTTCTGCTTTTCTTTGGGAAATTTATAACTCCAAATTTCTCACTCTATTATTTATGCAATAGTCTGTATTCAATTTCTTATGGGAAGATGGGAGAGAGCGCGAGAAGGCATGTAGCTTATGTATTCCAGCTTGGTACCAGGTAGAGCTGGTCATTAGTGGCATATGCATATTCCCTAAACTGTCTACTTATGATAAATATTTATTGACCACGTCTTTCTTTCCTCAGTAAGAGCTAGGGTTCAGATGAAAATTTTCATGGTGAAGGGAATAACTTACCAGTGAGTAGCACTTCTTACCTTACAAGATGCATCTGAGAATGACAATTTGCAACCTCACAGACACAGAGGAGCCAACAGAAGGAAATGGCAACCCACTCCAGTAGTCCTGCCTGGGAAATCCCATGGAGCCTGGTGTGCTACAGTCCATGGGGGTAGCAAAGAACCATATGTGAGTTAGTGAACAACAATAAGACAAAGACGAGGGCATGGAAACATGGGACACAGAGATAACTCAGCTGAGTCATATGGAGTTGGACAATGGAGGAGAATCCAGATCTTATGTAAATATCCTAGTGTTTTCTGTAAATTACACATCAAATGTTGTCCTACAGGGGGCAGGCACTAGATGTCTGAAGAAATGACATGCATCACCAAGGAAGTAAGAGGCCAAAGACATGCTCTGGAGTCACGGGGACTGCTTGGTCTTCGCTCTAAGAAATGCAGACTATAATTCTCTCATGATTAAAATCTATCATTTATTATTATTTTGTAGATAATTCAGGCCCCAGGAATGCATCAGCTCCTAAATGGATCCTATGCCTCCTCACAACGTGACCAAATTTGTTCTCCTGGGACTCACACAGAATCCACACTTGCAGAAAATACTCTTCATTGTCTTTTTGCCCATTTTCTTATTCACGGTGCTGGCCAACCTGCTCATTGTCATCACCATCTCCTTCAGCCCAACACTTTCTGCCCCCATGTACTTCTTCCTCACTCACTTGTCCTTCCTAGATGCCTTCTTGACCTCTGTCACCACGCCTAAATTGATCATTGATCTGCTGTACCAGAGGACAACCATCTCCTGGAGTGCCTGCCTGACTCAGCTCTTTATGGAACATTTCCTGGCAGGATCAGAGGTCACTATCCTCATTGTCATGGCCTATGACCGCTATGTGGCCATCTGCAAGCCTCTGCACTACACGGCCATCATGCGACAGGGGCTCTGCCAGTTCCTGGTGGTGGTGGTCTGGACTGGGGGGATCCTGCATGCTACTGTGCAAATTCTTTTCACCATGGACTTGATCTTCTGTGGTCCCAATGTCATTGATCACTTCATGTGTGATTTCTTCTCACTGTTGGAACTTGCCTGCAGTGACACCTATAGACTTGGAGTGGTGGTGTCAGCTAACACGGGGGGGATGTGTTTGCTTATTTTTTCCATGCTCCTCATCTCCTACATAGTCATCTTGAGCTCCCTGAAATCCCATGGCTCTGAAGGACGACGCAAAGCCCTCTCTACATGTGGTGCCCACTTCACAGTAGTGGTAATGTCTTTTGTCCCTTGTATATTCACTTACACACGTCCTGTGGCTGTTTACCCTGCAGACAAGTGGGTGACCGTGTTCTTTGCAATCCTCACTCCTATGTTTAATCCTATCATTTATACAGTGAGAAACATAGAGGTGAAAAATTCCATAAGGAGTTTGTTGAAGAGGGGAGTAATTTAGGCTTGTCACGATGCCAAGAAAGTGATTATTTATATACATAGGTAGAATTGTACCTGTTGTAAATTGTGAGAGTAAAGGTTCTGAGGATCATTGACAGAAAAAAAAAAAAAGCCCAGAAACTATTTGTTGATTATTTAACATTGGCACATTTTAGGTATTTTGATAAGTTTTAATATACTTTCTAGAGTCTTCAATGTTCATGTTCATAGCTTCAGATTAGGCAAAGGAAAGAACTATAATCTCCTAGTTTCATGATTTTAGAGTATGTTTTACTCCAGTGTCTTCCACTTACTTTACTAAATTCTGCATACATGTTACTTGGGAGAAATCAGTTTTTTTCTTCACAGAACATTGACTCAGATCTTCTATTTTTCCATAGCCTGTAGTAAAGCAAATAAGGGATAGACATTTTTTCAATAGATCCATTGAGAAGGAGCAGTTGAGTGAAGGAATTGCAGCTGATTTTTTTTCCCCTATGAATTTAACAAAAGTCAAAAGTGAGGCACCAAGAAAATGAGGAAGGAAAAATTCAAAATCTAATTGTTTCCTTGCCACTAAAAATAGGCCAGAAATTTTAGAATTACTCATTTGCTCTATTTTTTTAGAATTTTATTTTTAATTAAAGAATCATTAGTCTATAATATTGTGATATTTTTTGCCATACAACAACATGAATCCCTCCTTCCTGAACCCCCCTCCCACTTCAGTCCCAATCCCACCCCTCTAGGTTGGCACAGAGCGTTGGCTTTGGGTTCCCTGAGTCATACAGCAAACTCCCACTGTCTATCCATTTTACATATGGTAATGTGTACTTTTTTGTGCTACTCTTTTAAATCTTCCTGCCCTCCCCTTCTGCCACTGTAATCACAAGTCTGTTGTTTATGTCTGTGTCTCTTTTGCTGCTTTGCAAATAGGATCATCAGTACTATCTTTCTAGATTCCATATATATCTTTTAATATACTATATATGAGTTTCTTTTTCTGACTTACTTAACTCAGTTTAATAGGCTCTATGTTTATCCATCTCGATGAAACTGACTCAAATGCATTTATTTTAAAGCTAGGCAATGTTCCATTGTGTGTATGTATGACAATTTCCTTATCCAGTCATCTATCAATGGACATCTAGATTGTTTCTATGTGCTAACTATTATACATAGTGCCTCAGTGAACCCTGGAGTGCATGTGTCTTTTTCAGTTATGGTTTTCTTAAGGTATATGCCCAATAGTGGGATTGTTGTGTCATATGGTAGTTTAGTTCCTAGTTTTTATTTATTATTATTATTTTTAATATAAATTTATTTATTTTAATTGGAGGTTAATTACTTTACAATATTGTACTGGTTTTGCCATACATCAATATGAATCCACCACGGGTATGCACATGTTCCCCATCCTGAACCCCACTCCATTCTCTTTCCCATACCATCCCTCTGGGTCATCCCAGTGCACAAGCCCCAAGCATCCAGTATCATGCATTGAACCTGGACTGGCGATTCGTTTCATATATGATAATGTACATATTTCAATGCCATTCTCCCAAATCATCCCACTCTCTCCCTCTCCCACAGCGTCCAAAAGACTATTCTATACATGTGTGTCTCTTTTCCTGTCTTGCATACAGGGTTATCATTGCCATCTTTCTAAATTCCATATATATGCGTTATGTTTTTCTTTCTGGCTTACTTCACTCTGTATAATCGGCTCCAGTTTCATCCACCTCATTAGAACTGATTCAAATGTATTCTTTTTAATGGCTGTGTAATACTCCATTGTGTATATGTACTACAGCTTTCTTATCCATTCATCTGCTGATGGGCATCTAGATTGCTTCCATGTCCTGGCTATTATAAACTGTGCTGTGATGAACATTTGGGTACACATGTCTCTTTCCATTCTGGTTTCCTCGGTGTGTATGCCCAGCAGTGGAATTCCTGGATCATAAGGCAGTTCTATTTCCAGTTTTTTAAGGAATCTCCACACTGTTCTCCATAGTGGCTGTAACAAATGGGACCTAATTAAAATTAAAAGCTTCTGCACAACAGAGGAAACTATAAGCAAGGTGAAAACACAGCCTTCAGAATGGGTGAAAATAATAGCAAATGAAGCAACGGACAAACAACTAATCTCAAAAATATACATGCAACACCTGAAGCTCAATTCCAGAAAAATAAACGACCCAATCAAAAATGGGCCAAATAACTAAATAGACATTTCTCCAAAGAAGGCATACAGATGGATAACAAACACATGAAAAGATGCTCAACATCACTCATTATCAGAGAAATGCAAATCAAAACCACAATGAGGTACCATTTTGCACCAGTCAGAATGGATGTGATCCAAAAGTCTACAAGCAATAAATGCTGGAGAGGGTGTGGAGAAAAGGGAACCCTCTTACACTGTTGGTGGGAATGTTCCTGGTTTTTAATGGAATCTCCATACTCTTCTCCATAGTGGCTGTGTCAATTTGCATTCCCACCAACAGTGTGTAAGAGGGTTCCCTTTTCTTCACACATTATCCAGCATTTATTGCTTGTAGATTTTTTTTATAATGGCCATCTATGTTCTTAAATAGCCTTAGTTGTCTGTGGCATGTGTAGGTCTATAAATAAGAAAATTATCTGCAGTCTTAATGATTCAATTTGTCTCTTGAGAAGATGGTGTCAAACTTGTGGTAGTCTTGTCTCATCTGTAACAGTATATTTCAGCACTACAAGCTTTTTCTTTTTGAAATTTGCAGTTACATCACTTCACTTGTATGAAAGCACAACAATAGAATAGTAACAGAGGTGTTTTTTTTTTTTTTTTTTTAAAGAAAAAATCCCCTTCCTTTTCCTTATTCATAAAAGTGAAGTGGTTAATGTGAACTTTCTGGATAGTGGGGATACTTGCAATGCTCCTCGCTGCACCTAGAGGACATCAGGTCATCTTACATTATTACATCACTCTTTATTAATCAGGGCTTCTCTGACTGTCTAAGCAGACGGAAGTGCCATGTACTCAGTTGGGTGTCTGATTCTGTGACCCTGTGGATGGTAGCATTCCAGACTCCTCTGTCCATGGACTTTTCCAGGCAAAAATACTGGAATGGGTTGCCATTTCCTCCTCTAGGGAATCTCCTTGACCCAGGGATCAAATATGACTGTCTCATGTCTCCTGAATTGCAGGAGGATTCTTTACATGTTGAGTCAACTTCTCTGGCTACAACATGCCATGTTTCTTTTCACAAATGCTGCTTGGTCAAACTCAGTGGTCAACTGGAGTTATTTATTTCATGATTTGACCACACAGCAATGCCAGAGCATGGTACTGGGTGAGTATATTCACTAAGCTGTTCAAGTTTGTCCCCAGGAGACAGGAATATACAGTGGAAAAAAGATTCCCTCTTCAACTGCATTCCCTTACATCATATATAAAATACACCTAAAGTAGATTAAAGACCTAAATTAAGACTGGCCACTATAATACTCCTAGAGAAAAATCTAGAAGAAACATGCTTTGACATAAGTTGCAGCCATATTGTTTTTGGAATTGTCTCCTAGATGTGTCTTTGTTTTGTTTTACAGGAATAAAAGAGTAAAGAGCTCTCTGTGGTCTCAAAAGAAAGCTTCTTTATTTTCAAAGTCCTCATCTTCTTGGGCTTAATTTCTTTAGTACTTTATCATCTCAGAACTTATAATAGTTTCGAAAATGTGAAAATGGGCACAGATGAGAAAGACTTAGTAGACCATTTTATTTCACTTCTAAACAGTGTTTTAAAGGAGATTCCTATAAACAGGCCATATACAGATAAACCCCAGACAAAATAAAACAGAAAAAAAAATTAGTTAAATAATACACAGGGAGACTTCCCTGGACATTTAATACTTAAGAGTTTGACTAACAATGTAGGGGACACAGGTTCAATCCCAGGTCGGGGAGGATTCCACATGTCCTGAAGCAACTAAGCCCGCAGGCCACAAATACTGAGCCCAGTTGCTCAACTACTGAATCCACAAGCCTATGTCCCTGCTCCACAACAAGAGAAGCCAAAGCAAGGCAACCCCATCACATAGCAAAGAAGAGTATCCCCTGCTTGCCATGGCTAGAGAAAGCCTGAGTGCAGCAAGTAAGACCCGGGGCAGTTGAAAACACATAAATAAATAAGCCACACAGGGTAAGAATATCTATACTTTTATGAGTCTTAGCTTTTCTCTCTAAAAACAAAAGGATTTTACTATCCAGGAATTTTTTTTTAATTTAAATGAGGAGCTTCACAAAATATAAATTAAATACAAGAAAAATATTTTGTTTAGTTCACTGATTAATGGGAGAACTAGTAAGATATTATAAATCAGTCAAAAGGAAACGCTGATGTACCATTTTTAACATTGTCTAATTAGGAAAGTGTAATTAATTTATTGTTATTGTTCAGTCACTCAGTTGTGTCCTATTTTCCGTGACCCTATGGACTGCAGCATGACAGGCTTCCCTGTCCATCACCAGCTCCTGGAGCCTACTCAAACTCATGTCCATCAAATCAGTGATGCCATCCAACCATCTCGTCCTCTGTTGTCCCCTTCTTCTGCCTTCAGTCTTTCCCAGCATGAGTCTTTTCCAGTGAGTCTTCTTCACATGTGATTCTTCACATCACATCTTTACTTTTTCATATTTTATTACTATAAAACCCTTCTTATATTTCTTACTCACACTAACAGCAATTCTCCAAGGTAGGTATAATTATGATTATTCCATTTTACTGATGAGGAGGAATAAAGTTCAAAAGAGCTAAATAATCTACATATTATCAGAGACAGAGCTTGTATTCAGATCATCATTCTTCTAAATTCAAATTTTACTCTTCCTAAATCATTTCAAAGAATCTAAGAGAAAAGAGAGCATGTTATCGGAATCTCTCTTGTTTTCTAGAAGTTGGAAGGCATTCTATAGTATTTACATACCTCTATAGTGTGCCTACCTATAGAAGCAGTTGGTTCTCAGAAAGCTGTATGCCTTGCTAGTGGAATATAAATTAGGAAGAAGATAACTAATAGTTAAATTTATATTTTGCTTTTTGTTCTCTTGGGAAAAATTATCAGTGATTATGAAAATTAATTGTACAGTATTTAAGCTGTTGGCAATGACACCTCACTCCAGTACTCTTGCCTGGAAAATCCCATGGACAGAGAAGCCTGGTAGGCTGCAGTCCATGAGGTTGCTAAGAGTCAGACACGACTGAGAGACTTCACTTTCAGTTTTAACTTACATGCATTGGAGAAGGAAATGGCAACCCACTCCAGTGTTCTTGCCTGGAGAATCCCAGGGACAGGGGAGCCTGGTGGGCTGCCATCTATGGGGTCGCACAGAGTCAGACACGACTGAAGCAACTAAGCAGCAGCAGCAGCAGAAAAATTTGAAGTGATATAAAATGGTCACAACAACATCATTAAATTAAAATTTCACTTTCTTAACATACTAAAAAGATGGAGGACCATAAAGATCATATAATCAGCTTTGATTTATCCTTTAAGTCTGGAATCTTTGTTACTGTCTCTCCAATGTTTTAAACCACTCTGTCCTTGGAGTTGTATTCTGGAAACACAGTTTACCAATATAGTTCCAGGAACTTCTTGAGTGAAAAACTATTTTATGATCAGCTTTCATTGAGTTAGGCCTAACTCCATTCTCCTTCCATTGTATGCTTCTCTAGTGCTTGGGGAGTTGGACTAGATATGTGTAGGGGAAAGGTGTAGGGGATATGGGATAGGTGTAGGGGAAAAATGTAAGGGGTAGGGGATAGGTGTAGGGGAAAGGTGCTGGGAAAGATTGAAGATAGGAGGAGGAGATGACAGAGGATGAGATGGTTAGATGGCATCACCGATTCAATGGACATGAGTTTGAGTAATCTCTGGGAGTTGGTGATGGACAGGGAGGCCTGGCATGCTGTGGTACATGGGGTAGCAGAGTCAGACATGACTGAGTGACTGAACTGAACTGAGGGGTTCTTAAGCAACCTCTCTACTCAGCACTGTAGTTAATTAGATAGATATTGGATGACCACTCAATGAGTCATTGTAAATGGATTTCCATCTTTTATGAAGTTGAGAATGATAACTTTGTCAGTCCACACTAATTCTTTGATCTGACACTAGTTTTCATTCCAGAGTTGAAAGAAGAGTTCAAGACATTTTTACAATGATACTTCAGCAAAATTTGTATCTCTTATATTTCTTTGTGTGTGTGCTCAGTTACTCAGTCCTGTCGTCAGTGTTCAGATTCCATAGACTATAGCCTGCCAGGCTTCTCTGTCCATGGGAGTATCCCAGCAGGAATACTGGAATGGATAGGCATTTCCTCCTCCAGGGCATCTTCCTTATCCAGGGATAGAAAAGCTCTGCTGTTTCCTGCAGCTCCTGCATTGCAGGCAGATTCTTTATGACTGAGCCACCTGGGAAGCCTTAGATAGTTTTAATGTTTCATTCAGACTATCTGAACATGGTGTGCAAGTGTGGTTCTATATAGGAATATTTCGGAGTTGAATTGAATAACATTTATTTATAAAATAATTTCAATATTGATATTTATTTATTTTAGTAGATAATTGTAATGGGCTTTACAGTTGGTGGCAATGTATGTGTCATTCTTCTTTAGTTGCAAAACAATAACTTAAAGATCAGTTCTTGGCCTAGGACTTAGTGACCTGGCTTCTTCTCCTTAGCAAATGACATTCTTATTCCATTTTTTTTTAAATTTTCTTGTTATAAATTGTGAATAATATTGTCTGTTATTTTAAAATTCCATATGAATATTAGTCAATGAAAGTGGCTGAAATAAGCACATTTTACCATCTCTGCAGCAGCTGCTGCTGCTAAGTCGCTTCAGTCGTGTCCAACTCTGTGAGACCCCATAGACGGCAGCTCATCAGGCTCCCCCGTCCCTGGGATTCTCCAGGCAAGAACACTGGAGTGTGTTGTCATTTCCTTCTCCAATGCATGAAAGTGAAAAGTGAAAATGAAGTCGTTCAGTCGTGTCCGACTCTTCGTGACCCCATGGACTGCAGCCTACCAGGTTCCTCCATCCATGGAATTTTCTAGGCAAGAGTACTGGAGTGGGGTGCCAGTACCATCTCTATGTACAGTTGAATAATGTAATTGCTTTCATAATTATCATGCTTATCTAATTCTAGAACTGGCATAATAAACAACTACTTTAAGAAGTACTGTGAATTTCATCTTGTTTGAAGTGCCATTAATATAATGACTCATAGTTACTACTTAATGTATATGAAAGCAATATGTTAAAATCATGATTTTCATATGTAAGTTAAACCACAAATAACTATAATAAAGTTGAAATATCAATTATTTATCCACCTAAATGTTTAGTTTACACAATACTAAATACTCAGACATCATGATAAATTCATATGTTTTCACATACCTGAATTCATAAGAAATTAATGTTTCTTTTTTTTCCCCTCTTTTCATAGTGTTCTGTCTTCATGTAAACTCAAGAAGGAGGTCAAAATTAAAGATGCATAATAAAGAAAGTTCTCCTCTGCTGTTTAGGTAATTTTAGGAAACAACTGATTTGCTGGCCAAGTCTGCTAATATGGTGAAATACCCCTGAGGTTCTATTAGCCACAACTGAGAAGCTTTAGAGGATGTACCCACAAACAGGACATGTGGCTATTTTAAGGTTCCTCCAAAGGTACCACTTAAAAGTCAACAAAGACATTCACTGTACCTGAGCTAGATGGCAGATTTAAATCTTACATCGTTGCCTCTTTATTGGTGAACTGACACCTGCCTGGGGCCTGGCCATGGACCTATGTCAGACATGTTTATAGATTAAATTGAAAGCATATAATCATAGACTCTCAGATTTCAATGTATCTTACAAATCATATTATCATCCTTCATCCTTATCTTTCCTACATTAGTGTGCATCTTTTTCAGCATATATAACATTTAAGAAAGATGGATTCAGGTACAATATTATCAATTTAGAAGTAGAAATATTTTGGGAACTTTTTTCCTTTTTGATATATACTTAAATTACTGAGAAGAAAAATAATATTAGTTAGAATTATATCATAATAAATGAATAATTCAAAGTTTCATCCAAATTTGCTAAAATTTATATTACAGCCTAAGGAGTTTCTTTGATATAGCACAATTTTAAAAATACCTCTGTTAAAAATTACGCATTATTTAAGGAGATGCCTGTATTCCAATGATAAATTTCTCTAGTGTTCAACATTCCATATTGTTTCTAAATTTTCCACAGCTCTTAATAATTATGTTGGACACATTTGTAAATAATGATTTTTCTCCTTTAAAAATATTTTCCATTAGAGCTTATTTCTAGAAATAGTAGTATGGAGCCAAAGAAAAATGAAAACAGTAATTTCTTTTTATTTATTTATTTATTTATTATTTTTATTTTTTTTAAATTTTTTATTCCTTTATTTCTCATGTGTTCCCCATCCTGAACCCTCCTCCCTCCTCC
>NW_011494849.1:1409721-1410985 GCF_000754665.1 Bison bison bison
TCCTTCTGGCTTACTTCACTCTGTATAATCGGCTCCAGTTTCATTCACCTCATTAGAACTGATTCAAATGTATTCTTTTTAATGGCTGAGTAATACTCCATTGTGTATATGTACCACAGCTTTCTTATCCATTCATCTGCAGATGGACATCTAGGTTGCTTCCATGTCCTGGCTATTAGAAACAGTGCTGCGATGAACATTTGGGTACACATGTCTCTTTCCCTTCTGGTTTCCTCAGTGTGTATGCCCAGCAGTGGGATTGCTGGATCATAAGGCAGTTCTATTTCCAGTTTTTTAAGGAATCTCCACACTGTTCTCCATAGTGGCTGTACTAGTTTGCATTCCCACCAACAGTGTAAGAGGGTTCCCTTTTCTCCACATCCTCTCCAGCATTTATTATTTGAAAACAGTAATTTCTATTTCTTCACAGTTATTTCTAAAATAATGTTATTATATTACTTATGTCTAACTCTTACCTTATGTACACCATACCCTTTTCTGATCTATTGGTATATCATATCTTAGAATAAGAAAATGCAATAAAGCTCATTTTTTTCCTCATAATTATAATTTCCAGTTTGACATCAATTTTTATTGGAGTATCATTGACTTACAATGCTGTGGTTATTTTGGTAACTAAAAACTAAACTCTTTATTCATTTATCTTTAATTTTTTTTAATTTATTATTATTATTTACTTTACAATATTGTATTGGTTTTGCCATACATTGACATGAATCCTCCATGAGTGTACATGTGTTCCCATCCTGAACCCCCCTCCCACCTCCCTCCCCATCCTATCCTTCTGGGTCATCCCAGTGCTCCAGCCCCGAGCACCCTTTATCATGAATCAAACCTGGACTGGCGATTTATTTCACATAGGATAATTTACATGTTTCAAAGCCATTCTCCCAAATCATCTCACCCTCACCCTCTCCCACAGAGTCCAAAAGACTGTTCTATACATCTGTGTCTCTCTTGCTGTCTCACACACAGGGTTATTTTTACTATCTTTCTAAATTTCATATATATGTGTTAGTATACTGTATTGGTATTTTTCTTTCTGGCTTACTTCACTCTGTATAATAGGCCCCAGTTTCATACACTTTATTAGAACTGATTCAAAGGTATTCTTTTTAATGGCTGAGTAATACTCCATTGTGTATATGTACCACAGCTTTCTTATCCATTCATCTGCAGATGGACATCTAGGTTGCTTCCATGTCCTGGCTATTAGAAACAGTGCTGCGATGAACATTTGGGT
>NW_011494849.1:1411085-1411759 GCF_000754665.1 Bison bison bison
ATTTGTCTGCTGATGGACATCTAGGTTGCTTCCATGTCCTGGCTATTATAAACAGTGCTGTGATGAACATTGGGGTACATGTATCTCTTTCAATTCTGGTTTCCTTGGTGTGTATGCCCAGCAGTGGGATTGCTGGGTCATATGGCAGTTCTATTTTCAGTTTTTTAAAGGAAAGACATATTTTGGCCGAGCACATTTTATTATATTTATGCTTAGTTTTCCATTTTGTTTGGGAAATGTATGTCCCCAAATTTCTCATTCTCTTAGTAATCCAATCACCTGTAACCAGGAATTATGGAAGATGGATACCATGGGAAAATTGGAGAAGGCTTGAGTATGCATGCAGCAGACACATAAAAGAGTGGAAAGATTCCTTCACGGATGGGTGCCTTGATGTTGTTTGGGAATGAACTTTCAGTTCTTAAGGGTATTTAACAGGGGCACTTTTCCTGAATTGTATACACAGATACCAGAGAAGGCAATGGCACCCCACTCCAGTACTCTTGTCTGGAGAATCCCATGGACAGAGGAGCCTGGTAGGCTGAAGTCCATGAGGTCACTAGGAGTCGGACACGACTGAGTGACTTCACTTTCACTTTTCACTTTCATGCATTGGAGAAGGAAATGACAACCCACTCCAGTGTTCTTGCCTGGAGAATCCCAGGGATGGGGGC
>NW_011494849.1:1411926-1412125 GCF_000754665.1 Bison bison bison
CTGGTGGGCTGCCATCTATGGGGTCGCACAGAGTCAGACACGACTGAAGCGACTTAGCAGCAGCAGCATCATACACAGATACACATTCATATATAGGGTAAGTGTCCAATAAATATTTTTGTTATTACTTCTTTTTTTTTTTTGATTTTATGATTTTTTTTTTATTTTTAAAATTAAAAAAATTTCAGGTATACACGTT
>NW_011494849.1:1412270-1416878 GCF_000754665.1 Bison bison bison
TCATACATGACATTTCACGTGTTTCAATGCCATTCTCCCAAAACTTCCCACCCTCTCCCTCTCCCACAGAGTCCATAAGACTGCTCCATACATCAGTGTCTCTTTTGCTGTCTCGTATACAGGGTTATCATTACCATCTTTCTAAATTCCATATATATGTGTTAGTATACTGTATTTATGTTTTTCCTTCTGGCTTACTTCACTCTGTATAATAGGCTCCAGTTTCATCCACCTCATTAGAACTGATTCAAATGTATTCTTTTTAATGGCTGAGTAATACTCCATTGTGTATATGTACCACAGCTTTCTTATCCATTCATCTGCAGATGGACATCTAGGTTGCTTCCATGTCCTGGCTATTATAAACAGTGCTGCGATGAACATTGGGGTACACGTGTCTCTTTCCCTTCTGGTTTCCTCAGTGTGTATGCCAAGCAGTGGGATTGCTGGATCATAAGGCAGTTCTATTTCCAGTTTTTTAAGGAATCTCCACACTGTTCTCCATAGTGGCTGTACTAGTTTGCATTCCCACCAACAGTGTAAGAGGGTTCCCTTTTCTCCACACCCTCTCCAGCATTTATTATTTGTAGACTTTTGGATCGCAGCCATTCTGACTGGCGTGAAATGGTACCTCATAGTGGTTTTGATTTGCATTTCTCTGATAAGGAGTGATGTTGAGCATCTTTTCATGTGTTTGTTAGCCATCTGTATGTCTTCTTTGGAGAAATGTCTATTTAGATCTTTGGCCCATTTTTTGATTGGGTCATTTATTTTTCTGGAGTTGAGCTGTAGGAGTTGCTTGTATGTTTTTGAGATTAGTTGTTTGTCAGTTGCTTCATTTGCTATTATGTTCTCCCATTCTGAAGGCTGTCTTTTCACCTTGCTAATAGTTTCCTTTGATGTGCAGAAGCTTTTAATTTTAATTAGGTCCCATTTGTTTATTTTTGCTTTTATTTCCAATATTCTGGGAGGTGGGTCATAGAGGATCCTGCTGTGATGTATGTCAGAGAGTGTTTTGCCTATGTTCTCCTCTAGGAGTTTTATTGAATGAGTAAAGTTGTAATAGGTAACTAACATAACAGTAGATTTTATTTGTGCTTGTGTTAATCTGTGTACATCTGTATAAACGTATAGTTGCCTATCTTTGTACATTACCTTAAAAACTTTCTGTTCTCCATATTAACTTTGCATTTTTAGAACTTTTTAAATAAGGATTTCCTCTAGTTTAAAGATCTTTTTTTACTGAAAAACTGTGCAATAGTTATTTTTTATCCAATTTTTTGGAAGCTATATATTAATTGAATACAACTATGTTGAATTCAATGTGAAACATAATTTTGAAGAATAGTAAATATCAATTAACAAACACTATAGTTATCTTGAAAGGAAAAACACTCAGTAACATACTTTTTCCTAAAGGCAATTAAATATTTTCATATTTACCCCATAAGATCCATCAGAAACTGTTAAACTTCCCAACTTCCCTTTCAAATATTTATTTTGTCTCTTATAAAGTAGAGAGCAATAATAAACAGAGAAGAATAAAAGAACACACGAACTCCTCCTAGGTTTATGGTCTGGGGAATAAGGCATATTCTTACCCATATTGAATGACAATTCACCAAGCATTCACTTATCATCTAATAGATTTCAGACACAGCAGACATCATGTCAGGCACCATGGTTAGTGAGAAAACACAGTTGAATAGTTTATGTATTTTGATTGCTACCAGGTGGATTCACCAGTGAATTCTGCATATTTCCCAAAACCCTCTGCTTACGATAAATTTTATTGACCGTGTCTTTCTTTCCAGTTAGAGCTGAGGGTTTAAATGTAAATTCTCATGAAAAAAGAAGTAACTCTTACCTGTGTGTGGCACCTGTCACCTTACAAGATACAAGACACACACCTAAGAGTTAAATGCAAGCTGCAACCTGACAAAGGAGGGCTTAGAAACACAGGGCACTGAGATACTAAGCAGAGGCACATGGAGCTGGAACCAGAATGAGAATCCAGATCTCATGGAGATAGCCCAGTGTTTTCACAGTGAACTACAGATCATGTGTTTCCCTATAGGTAATTTACAGGTTACAAGTACAAGGTGTCTGAAGAGATGGAAAGCATCACAGAGAAAATAAGAAAGTCATGAAATAAGGACTGGGGCAAAGTGCCAAGGACATGCTCCACAGTTCCAGTGACTGCTTTGTTTTTGTTCTAAGAAATTCAGACTATCATGCTATCATGATTAATAAGTAAAATTTTCAATTCCTTTGTAGGTAATTCAGGACCCAAGAACATATTGCTTCTTAAATGGAGCTCCTCACATCTCCCAACAACATGACTAAATTTCTTCTCTTGGGACTTACTCAGAATCCACAACTGCAGAAAATACTCTTTGTTGTCCTTTTGCCCATGTCCCTATTCATTGTGCTTGCCACCCTCCTCATAGTCATCACCATCTCCCTCAGCCCCACATTTTGAGTTCCCATGTACTTCTTTCTCACTCACTTGTCCTTCTTAGATGACTTCTTCACCTGTGTGAGCACACCCAAATTGATCACTGACCTGCTGCACCAGAGGAGAACCATGTCCTGGGGTGGCTGCCTGAGTCAGCTCTTTCTGGAGTACTTCCTGGGAGGAGTAGAGGTTATTGTCCTCATTGTCATGGCCTATGACCACTACGTGGCCATCTGCAAGCCTCTGCACTACACGACCATCAGGCAACAGGGGCTCTGCCAGCTCCTGGTGGTGGTGGCCTGGATCGGGGATATCCTGCATGCCACTGTGCAGATTCTTTTCATGGTAGACTGTGGCTCAAATGCCATTGGTCACTTTGTGTGTGATTTCTTCTCATTATAAAACTTGCCTGTAGCCACACCTACACGTTTGGACTCGTGGTGGCAGCTAACACATGGGGCATGACCTTGCTCATTTTCCTACTCCTTACCTCCTACACAATCATCCTGAGCTCCCTGAAGTCCCATGGCTCTGAAAGATTACACAAGGCCCTCTCTACATGTGGCTCCCACTTTACAGTAGTGGTGCTCTTTTTTGTCCCTTGTATATTCACCCATATACGTCCTGTGGCCACTTACCCTGCAGACAAGTGGGAGACCGTGTTCTATGCAATCCTGCATCCCATGTTAAATCCTATCAGTGAGAAATGCAGAGGTGAAAGTTGCCATGAGGAATTTGCTAAAGAGGAAAGTCACTTAGAATGTTCATGATGCCAATAAATTGATGATTTACATTGATAAATAGTATTGTTCTTATAGTAAATTTTGTTAGAGTGTAAGAAATTTTTCAGATCATTGACATAAACAGAAAAACTCAGAACAATTATTATTTATTTAATTATTTAGTATTCACATATTTTAGGCATTTTGATAACTTTTAATATACTTTCTAGAGAATTCAATGTTCATGTTCATAGCTCCAGATTAGGCAGTGGAAAGAATAACTATAAACCTCTTGTTTGATAACTGTAAAGTATTTTTTCTCCAAAGTCTTACATTTTATTTACTAAATTTTTCATATATGTTACTTGCATGAATTTTTTCCCCCCATAGGACACTGATCTCAAAATTCTTCTTTTTTTTTTTTTTTCCCAGACCGTGATAAAGCAAAAAGAGACTGAAATTCTTAGGCAGTTGCACAGGGAAGGGAGATTTGAATAAAGAAATCAAAGCTGAAACAGTGTTTTTATACTATGAATTGACCAAAAGCCAAAAGAGAGGCACCCACAGAAGGAGGAAATAATAATTCACAATCTAATCATTTTCTTGACATGAAAAATAAACCAGAAATGTTGAAGTTAGTCTTCATTTGCTCTTTTTTTTTTTAACTTTACAATATTGTATTGATTTTTACCATATATCAAAATGAATCTGCCACAGGTATACATGTGTTCCCCATCCTGAACCCTCCTCCCTCCTCCCTCCCCATACCTTCCCTCTGGGTCGTCCCAGTGCACCAGCCCCAAGCATCCATTATCATGCATCGAACCTGGACTGGCGACTCATTTCATATATGATATTATACATGTTTCAATGCCATTCTCCCTGCGGGGAGCCGGTGAGGCATTCCACTCGTGACAAAGGTCATGAGGAAGGAGGCTCGGCATACGCAAAGGCGGGATCGAGCCTCAGGAGTCCCCCCGGATATTCTCGAGCATTTTCCCCCAAAAAAACCAGAGTCTGCCTACTTTATTGCTTTGTGCTCTCACCTCTGACTTTACTGGGGGCTGTCCCCTACCACCATCTCTCTCTCTCTGTCAAAGAGTTAACTTACAGCTCCAATTAATAAAGTTCCTGGGCAATTAGGAGTGTTTAAATCCAAACCCCTCTGATGGCTCTCTAACTCGCCTGACAAGTTTACCCGGACTCCTGCAGCTATGCATACGATTGTTTACAGTCTCCCAGCCTCGAGAGGCACAGGAAGCTTAAGATATTCAAATAGCTTAGAGCCTCTCAGAGAGTTAAAAACTGTCAGAATAAACTAATAAAGGATTTCATTGATGAGTCAATGCTTGTTGCCAAGTTTTCACATCCCCTGAATTGTATCCTTGAATATGTATCAATTAATAGTGGGTATGTAGAAAAAATAAG
>NW_011494849.1:1416978-1418502 GCF_000754665.1 Bison bison bison
AAGATGATGTAAATCACCTAAACCATTTGTATACGATACATTTGCAGGAAAGAAACCTTGGTTTTTGATAAGAACCAAAGACTGCTGACTTTGCATCCCCTATTATCCTCTATGTGTAACTTAGGGTATAAAAGCCCCTGTTAAAAATAAAGCTACGGGCCTTGTTCACCAGCGCTTGGTCTCCCCATGTCATTCTTCCCTTTAACTTCCAGCTGAGTCTCCATCTGGAGTGCGGAACCCACCACGCTTACTAATTATGCCTGGGCTTCTAAGACCCACTCGAGAAGGAGTCTAGGGTGAGACACCTTCCGCTATTCGAGAGGGCGCCTGCAGCCTACGTAAGTGGTGCAAACTTCTTGTCTTGAAGTTTTATTGGTCTCCCGCGTAAACCAAGCTACTCAGCTTCTTTCCTCCACTGAATTTTCCTACTGAGCTATCCTCATTCTATTGTTCTCTATATCTCTAATTAGCATATAAATAGTCGCCTAGACCGTCTCTCCTTCGAATACCCTGGATCAGCTGGGGCTGGTCCCCAGTACTCCCAAATCATCCCATCCTCTCCTTCTCCCACAGAGTCCAAAAGACTGTTCTATACATCAGTGACTCTTCTGCTGTCTCATATACAGGGTTATTGTTACCATCTTTCTAAATTCCATATATATGCATTAGTATACTGTATTGGTGTTTTTCTTTCTGGCTTACTTCACTCTGTAAATAGTCATTTGCTCTTTTTAGAAAAAATATTCTTAATTGCTTGTGATATGTTTAGGTGTATAGATAAGAAAATTATCTGCAGTCTTAACAATTCAGTTTATCTTTCCAAGAGAAGGTGTCAGTATGCTGTAGCCTTACCTGACATATAGGAATATATTTTAGCATGACAAGCTTTTTCTTTTTGTAAGTTCAAGTATACTAGTCCACTTGCATTAAAGCCTGACATTAGTATGTCAACATAATTTTTTAAAGCAAAACTCCTCTTCAGAGTTCTTTCCCATTAGTGAAAACAAGTACCAGTGTTGGTCTTTCTAAAAGTGAAGTGGCTAACGTAAACTTTCAGGAAAGTTGTGGATACTTACAGGACATAGGTTATTTTACATTATCACATCACTAGTAATTAGAGTTTCTGAATTACAGCACTCTAACTCATGGTTTCTTCTCACAAATGTCAGTTTATCAAGCTCAGTGGTTAATCGGAGCTATTTCTTCCATAATTTGACCACATAGCAGTATGGTACTGGGGTGACTGTCTTTACTAAGCTGTGCAAGGCTATTTCAGGAGGCAAGAATACACAATGGAAAAAAAAAAGTGTCTCTTCAACCACATTCTCTTACACCATATACAAATATACACCCTAAATGGATATAAAGATCTAAATGTAAGACCAAATCTTATAAATCCCTAGTGAAAAACATGGGTAGAACACTCCTTAACATAAATAACAGAATATGTTTTTGAACTTTTATATCTGTCCAATACAATATTGTAAAGTATTTAGCCTCCAATTAAATAAATTTATAGTAAAA
>NW_011494849.1:1418602-1422245 GCF_000754665.1 Bison bison bison
AGAAAATAAAAGTAAAAATCTCTTTGTGGTCTCAAATGAAAGCCTGGCCATTTTCAAAGTCCTCTTGTTCTCTGTAGGACTTGAATCCCATTTATTGTCCCATTTGTGGGAACTTTCACACAGTACTTTCAGTCTTTCTTGTATGATTATTAGAATTAATCCATATCTTTAGTGAAAAGAGCATTTAACATGTTGTGTTTAGCTCCTGGCTTGCTCTCTTTTCGAATATTGACCCCACACAACATTTACTCCTTGTTAGTTCTCTAATGCTTTCAAACACATGAACTGTACATCTTTCTTGCTCTTCTGGTTGTTTTTAATGAAACAGTTATCCCAAAACCACCATTCTTGTTTTTCCATGTAACAAAAACTTTCACTCCATTTAATTTTCTAGTTTGAATTTAGTGGTATCTCATAGAGAACAACCATGAATTATTACAGATTTTGAGGCATTATATCAGTTTTGTTATACTTATCGTTGTCTAGGGGGAACAGTGGCAGATAGGAATAGATTGGGAGTTTTGGATTGACATGTACACTTTGCTATTTTTAAAGTTAAATGTCTTTAGATAAGAAATTAAAATAAATTGAATTGAAAAGTAAAAGACAGAAACAAACAAAGTTAGTCTACAGGGATCTTTATCATCTCAGACAGTTGTTTTATGAATTAAGGATAAATTCTCCATCTTTTGCTACTTACTGGTAAGAGAGGAATGAGTGCTTAGATGTATTCCTTAAAAATTGAAAGTCTTAGATGTAACATCAGAGTTGATGGATTTCATTCACTTCCTAGGTAAGCTGTAAACCACAAATATTTGGTGAGATTTAGCAGATACTATGGAGAAGGAAATGGCAGCCCACTCCAGTGTTCTTGCCTGGAGAATCCCAGGGATGGCAGAGCCTGGTGAGCTGCCGTCTGTGGGGTTGCACAGAGTCAGACACAACTGAAGAGACTTAGCAGCAGCAGCAGCAGATACTAAGATCTTCAGGTGGTTCAATGAAGTATTGAATGACTCCTTATCTAATCCCTTATGACCCACAAAAAGCAATATTGAACTAAATATATGTGGGGATCCAGATGCTCTAAGAAACCCATATTAAGGCTTGCAAAGAAGACAACAATGAAAGCCATCCAGATAAAAACTCTTCAGACACAGGCGTAGAGGGAACCAATTTCAACATAATGAAAACCGTGTATTACAAACCTAAAGCAAGAATCATTCACAATGGTGAAAAGCTGAGAGCATTTTCTCTATGATTAGGAATGAAGACAAGGATACCCACTTTCACCACTATAATGTTGGGAGTCTTAGCCATGACAGTCAGAGAATAAAAATACAAGGAATCCAAACTGAAAAAGAAGCAAATTCTCACTATTTGCAGATGATATGACACCATACGTAAAAAATCCTTAAAGATGTTACTGGAGCTCGCCAATGAATTTGGTAACATTGCAGGATACAAAGTTAATACCTATGAATTACATGCATTCCTTTATACTAACAACAAAAGGTCAGAAAGAGATAGTAAGGAAAAATCCCATTTATCATTGCAACAAAATGAAAAAAGTGCCTAGGAAAAACCTACCTAAGGAAGTAAAAGACATGTGCTCAGAAGCCGATAAGACACTGATGAAAGAAATAAAAATGACACAAACAGGTGGAGATATATATCATGCTCTTAGATTAGAGGAGTCAGTACTTTGAAAATGACTATACTACTCAAAACAATCTACAGATGCAATGCAATCCCTATCAAATTACCATTGAATTCTTGCTCACAGAATTAGAACAAAAGATTCTACAGTATGTATGGAAACATGAAAGACAGGGACAGCCTAAAATTCTGAGAAAGAAACAAAGAGACAGAAGAATCAGGCTCCTTGACTTCAGACTACACTATAAAGCTACAGTAATCGCAATATTATGATACTGGCACAAAACAGAAATAAAGATCAATAGAACAGGAGAGAAAGCCCAGAGACAAACCTTTGTCACCTAATCTGTGAGGCAAGAATATAGAATGGAGGGAAGACAGTCTCTTCAATAAAAGGTGTTGGGAAAGCTGGTCACCTTCGTGTGTTTCAACTTCTTGAAATTAGAACACTCCTTAACATAAGACACAAAACTAACCTCAAAAAGGGATTAAAGGTCTATATTTAAGGCTGGACAGTATAAAACTTAGAGAAAAATATAGGCAGAACACTCTTTGACATAAATTGCAAGATATTTTTTGACCCACCTCCTAGGCTAATGAAAATAATAACAAAAATAAACAAATGAAATCTAATGAAACTTGAAAGCTTTTGCACAGCAAAATAAAAGACAATGCTCAGAATGGGACAAAATATTTTCAGACAAAGCAACCAACAAGAGATTATCTCCAAAATATACAAATAGTTCATGTAGCTCAATATTTTTTAAAAAATCAAAAAATCTAAAATGGTAGAATGTATGAATAAATATTTCTCCAAGAGTACATCCAGATGGCCAAAAATCACATGAAAAGGCACTAAGTATCTCTAAATATTAGAGAAATGTAAATCAAAAGTACAATCCGGTGTCACCTCAGATGGGTCAGAATGGCTCCCATCAAAGAAATCTACAAACAGTAAATGTTTGAGAGGATGTGGATAAAAGAGAAACCTCTTATACTGTTGATGAGAATGTAAATGGCTGCACTCATTATGGAAAACAGTATGAAGCTTCCTTAAAAAAAAAAAAAAAAAAACGAAAATAGAATTACCATTAGAACCAACAATCCTACTCCTGGGTATATAACCTGAGATAATCATAAAACAAAAAGATCCATGTACCCCAATGCTCATTGCAGCACTACTGAAAATAGTCAGGATGTGTTAGCAACCTAAATGTCCATCAACAGTGGAATGAATAAAGAAGATGTGGTACATATATGCAGTGAAATACTACTGACCCATAAAAAAAATGAAATAATGTTATTTACAACAACAGGGATGGTCTTAGAAATTGTCATACTGAGAAGTAAGTCAGACAGAGAAAGACAAATATCATATCGGTATCACTTATATGTGGAACCTTAAAAGGAGTATAAATGAACTTATTCACAGAGTATAAATAGTGTCACAGAGGTAGAAAACAAACTTATGGTTCAGTTCAATTCAGTTCAGTTTAGTCGCTCATTCATGTCCAATTCTTTGCGACCACATGAATCGCAGCACGCCAGGCCTCCCTGTCCATCACCATATCCAGGAGTTCACTCAAACTCACATCCATAAAGTCAGTGAT
Organism: Bison bison bison; assembly: GCF_000754665.1. Lineage (NCBI taxonomy): Eukaryota > Metazoa > Chordata > Mammalia > Artiodactyla > Bovidae > Bison > Bison bison. Next base: position 1,421,869 of record NW_011494849.1, read on the forward strand.
GCCATCCAGCCATCTCATCCTCTGTCATCTCCTTCTCCTCCTGCCCCCAATCCCTCCCAGCATCAGAGTCTTTTCCAATGATTCAACTTTTCACATGAGGTGGCCAAAGTACTGGAGTTTCAGCTTTAGCATCATTCCTTCCAAAGAACACCCAGGGCGGATCTCCTTTAGAATGGACTGATTGGATGTCCTTGCAGTCCAAGGGACTCTCAAGAGTCTTCTCCAATACCACAGTTCAAAAGCATCAATTATTCGGTGCTCAGCTTTCTTCACAGTCCAACTCTCACATCCATACATGACCACTGGAAAAACCATAGCCTTGACTAGATGAACATTTGTTGGCAAAGTAATGTCTCTGCTTTTGAATATGCTATTTC
>NW_011494849.1:1422426-1437505 GCF_000754665.1 Bison bison bison
CTGCATATGTGAGGTTATTGATATTTCTCCTGACAATCTTGATTCCAGCTTGTGCCTCTTCCAGCCCAGCGTTTCTCATGATGTACTCTGCATATAAGTTAAATAAGCAGGGTGACAATATACAGCCTTGATGTACTCCCTTTCCTATTTGGAACCAGTCTGTTGTTCAATGTCCAGTTTTAACTGTTGCTTCCTTATCTGCGTATAGGTTTCTCAAGAGGCAGATCAGGCGGTATGGTATTCCCACCTCTTGAAGAATTTTCCACAGTTGATTGTGATCTACACAGTCAAAGGCTTTGGCATAGTCAATAAAGCAGAAATAGATGTTTTTCTGGAACTCTCTTGCTTTTTTGATGATCCAGCAGATGTTGGCAATTTGATCTCTGGTTCCTCTGTCTTTTCTAAAACCAGCTAGAACATCTGGAAGTTCACAGTTCTCATATTGCTGAAGCCTGTCTTGGAGAATTTTGAGTATTACTTTGCTAGTGTGTGTGATGAGTGCAATTGTGTGGTAGTTTGAGTATTCTTTGGCATTACCTTTCTTTGCATTTGGAATGAAAATGGACCTTTTCCAGTCCGGTGGCCACTGATGAGTTTTCCAAATTTGCTGATATATCGAGTGCAAGACTTTCACAGCATCATATTTAGGATTTGAAATACCTCAACTGGAAGCCCATCAACTCCACTAGCTTTGTTCATAGTGATGCTTCCTAAGGCCCACTTGACTTCACATTCCAGGATGTCTGGCTCTAGGTGAGTGTGAGTGATCACACCATCATGAATATTTGCATCATGAAGATCCTTTTTGTACAGTTTTCGGGGTATTCTTGCCACCTTTTCTTAATATTGTCTGCTTCCGTTAGGTCCATACCATTTCTGTCCTTTATTGAGCCCATCTTTGCATGAAATGTTTCCTTGGTATCTCTAATTTTCTTGAAGAGATCTCTAGTCTTTCCCATTCTATTGTTTTCCTCTATTTCTTTGCATTGATCGCTGAGAAAGGCTTTCTTATATCTACTTGCATTTTTTTGGAACTCTGCATTCATATGGATATATCTTTCCTTTTCTCCTTTGCCTTTCACTTCTCTTCTTTTCCCAGCTATTTGTAAGGCCTCCCCAGACAGCTGTTTTGCCACTAAGTACAGTGGAAACAGGCAACTTACTGAAAAAATAAATCATAGTAATGGTAGTGAAAGTATTCCAAGATCTCAGAAAAAAAAATGGAGGCAAGAATTGAGAAGCTGCAAGAAATATTTAATAAAGACATACAAGATACAAACAATACAATACAAGATACAAACAATACAATAACTGAAATAAGAAATATCTTAGAAGGAATCAATAGCAAAATAATTGAGGCAGAATAATAGATAAATAACCTGGAAGACACAATAGTGGACATCACTGCCATGAAATAAAGAAAAAAGACTGAAAAGAAACAAAGATCGTCTAAGAAACATCTGGGACAACATTAAATGCACCAGCTTTTGTATTATAAGAGTCTCAGAAGAAGAGGAAGAGACAAAGGACCTGAGAAAATGTTTGGAGATATAATAACAACAGTCTTTCCAAACTTGTGAAAGAAATTTGGGTTGTTTTCACCTGTTGGCCATTGTGAGTATTGCTGCTATTTACACTGGTATATAAATATCTAGTAGAGATCTCTGATTCTATTCTTTTGTGTATAAAATACCAAGAGCATAGTTATATTTAACTAACATATCCTGTTTACAAAGGGAATTTCAAAAGTTACAATAATTATTATTAAATATGTCTACTCTTCTGACAGACCCAAAAGATAGCAATGAAAATAGTGTAAAGCCAGCTATAAACACTTAAGTGTTAAAAGTGGTCAATAGATCAAAAAGTTAAACTCTTTCTAATGGAAGTTATGAATGGAAGTCTTGAATGTTCAGGCAACAACTATGAACTGTGATTATTAATTTTCCATTACAAAGCACATGTGTCTTTCTTATTGTGAGTGCAGATATTTAATTATATTTATATGCAATTTTAAGCAGCTCTTTACAGGAATCTCTTCTCAGCAGGAAGCCTTTTCCTTGTCACTTTATCAAAGTTACATCATAAGTAACCTTTAACGGAGAAGGCAATGGCACTCCACTCCAGTACTCTTGCCTGGAAAATCCCATGGATGGAGGAGCCTGGTGGGCTGCAGTCCATGGGGTCGCTAGAAGTCGGACACAACTGAACAACGTCACTTTCATGTTTCACCTTCATGCATTGGAGAAGAAAATGGAAATCCACTCCAGTGTTCTTGCCTGGAGAATCCCAGGGATGGTGGAGCCTGGTGGGCTGCTGTCTATGGGGTCGCACAGAGTCGGACATGACTGAAGCGCCTTAGAAGCAGCAGCAGCAGCAACCTTTAACCAGACACCCCATGCTCTACTCATTTTCAGCACAAATGCACCTTTCAAATATTTTAGCTTATAACAACTGCTTGCCTAAGTGGTTGGTTGTTTCTGTAGATCAAAAAAGTTAGAAATGAAAAATAAGTAACAGATTATCAGATTTCTTTCCTAGGTTCCCTTTCAATAATTTCACAGTCTAACTGTGTGACCAAACAGTGTGAACAAGGTAACATCTACAAGAAGTCAACAAGGCTGCATGCAATGGGGGGTGCCGAGGAATCTGACTCTCTACCTCAACGATTAACTGAGAATGCTTCCCTTCCTCTATTCAAAATGTTCATGGCTCAGCAGAATCTTTGGAGATGGTTTTTGGCAACACTAAATCCATCATTTCTGTAGATTGCTTGCATTGTGGTTTAAGACAGCTCTCCTATTTACTAAGTTTTATGTGTATTGATTTTCTTTCAAATGACAAACAGCTTGATCTGACTTGGGAACGATATTCTGTTTCTGACTACCCTTCTATATCACTATGATAATGTTAATATATAAAACCTATTTATTTACCAATTTACTTCTTAGCTCTTTATTTTGTTCAGTTAACATATTTATCCATGAACCAAGAGTATACTGTTGAAATTTCTGCAGTGTTTCAGGTACCATTGTCATATTAAAAAAAAAAAATCACTCCCAAATTTAGTGGTTTAAAAAACTGACTCTCACTGTACTATTTCAGGTAATTATAATAGATCAAGAATTTGATTAGCTCAGTTGGGTACTTTAAGTTCAACATCTCGCATAACCTTGCAGTCAGAAACTGGCTGAGGCTGCAGTCATGTAATCAGTTTCCTCACTCATATACCCATATATGCTGGGAAGCCTTGAGTACTGGCAACTGAAACAGGCAGGACTCCATGAAATCATAGGGTGAAGCCTCATATAATAGAACTGGTGTCCTAGTGAGAAATGGAACGTAAACCAGAGCCCACATGTTTGCTCAGAGGAAAGGCCCTGAGAGAATGGAGTGAGAAGGAGGCTGTCTGTAAGCAGGAAGAGAAGCCTCACCAGAAACCCATCCTGCTGTTACTTTAATCTTGGACATCCAGTCTCCAAAATGTGAAAAAAATGAATGACTTGTATTTAAGCTATGCAGTCTGCATTATTTTGTTGTGGAAGTCCAAGTCAATTAATATATGGTGGTATTGATAATGAATGATGATGATGATAAAATACACATTGACTTTGCTCAATAGAGGTCTGAATTGAATAACCAAGTTTCAGTTCAGAAAAGAAAAAACATATTTTCTCATCCAATTGCCAGAAATAGATAATTTCCAAATCCAGGGATTCTTTGACTAAAGAAGATATCAGATATTTTTTGAGTTATAGCTGTCAGCACTAATAGGTGTGCAAATATTCAACCTAATCTTTCTCTGAGAGATCTATGATCATTTACTAAGGTAACTACATTCTAGCAAATAGAAATAGCTCAGATCTTTCTGGAGATTACTTGAAATGAATTCTAACCCTCAGTCCTGGGTGGCATATTGCCACGTCCTTCACTGGTCAGAAAGCTGATTGATAGTTGTTGACCTGAAACATATAGGATGCCAAATATTTCTCCAGCAAGAGTGAGTTAATTTGGGATCAGCAAGAATTGCAGTTTAGGGCCTGTAACCATGATGAACCATGTGCAATTCCCCCACAGGCAAGGAAAGGTAAATGCTTTTATAGAAGGGAAAAGAAAATTGAGGGGACACTAGTAAATAAAGAACACATGACTTTTCATTGGCTGAGATGTTGCCAGGAAGAAGAAGAGTCTTTTTTCTTCCTGTTGGGCTCTGCTATGCTGCTATGCCTTCTGGTCTCCCAATTCTATTTAACTGGGTTTCTGTTTATTGACTTCTAACAAGGTGAGAGGATATTTATTCAGTGCTTTCCTAGTGGACCAGTTCTACATATCTAGTGATCTATGTGTATTCTACAGAGAGCATACCTTTCCATCAGGTCACTGTTAAGGTGTAAAGTACTGGAAATGAAAGTATTTGAAATGAATCTGTCTTTCCAAAATAATGAGCAAAAATAACCATATTTTTGTGCTACCAAGGAGATTTGACAGATGCAGAAAGTTCTCTAGTCTTACTATTACAACTTAGTTTACTTTTGTGGGTTAAGAATAAAGTGAAGACACAGGCTAAACCAGTGTGGAAAATGGAAGCTTAAAAAAATCCTGTATAATAAGTCTTCACTTTGTGTAAGTTCTATTTACATGAGAAAATCCTATAGAACTGAGTCAAAGGACGTATTTGGTTATGACCTCTCAACATTCTTATCTCCCTAGGCAGTTCTCACTTGGGAAACAATGAAGCTCATTGAAATAATTACATGAACAATTACACAAAGAAAATAATGTCTTTTGTTGAAATTACCTTATTTCAAGTAAGAATAGTGGCTAATCCCATAGGGAAAATATATAACAAGTTGGCATTTAGAAAACCTGAATTCTTATCTTTTGTTTGTTTGTTTTTGTTTTTATTTTATTTTTTTAACTTTGAATATTGTATTGGTTTTGCCATATATCAACATGAATCCGCCACAGGTATACGCATGTTCCCCATCCTGAACCCTCCTCCCCCTCTCCTCCCCGTGCCATCCCTTTGGGTCGTCCCAGTGCACCAGCCCCAAGCATCCAGTATTGTGCATCGAACCTGGATTGGCAACTCGTTTCATATATGATATTATACATGTTTCAATGCCATTCTCCCAAATCATCCCACCCTCTCCCTCTCCCACAGAGTCCAAAAGACTGTTCTATACATCAGTGTCTCTTTTGCTGTCTCGTATACAGGGTTATTGTTACCATCTTTCTAAATTCCATATATATGCGTTAGTATACTGTATTGGTGTTTTTCTTTCTGGCTTACATCACTCTGTATAATAGGCTCCAGTTTCATCCACAAATAGAACAAATAGAACATACACAAATGTCTTCTTTTTAATGGTTGAGTAATACTCTATTGTGTATATGTACCACTGCTTTCTTATCCATTCATCTGCTGATGGACATCTAGGTTGCTTCCATGTCCTGGCTATTATGAACAGTGCTGCGATGAACATTGGGGTACACGTGTCTCTTTCAATTCTGGTTTCCTCAGTGTGTATGCCCAGCAGTGGGATTGCTGGGTTATAAGGCAGTTCTATTTCCAGTTTTTTTTAAGGAATCTCCACACTTTTCTCCATAGTGGCTGTACTAGTTTGCATTCCTACCAACAATGTAAGAGGGTTCCCTTTTCTCCCCACCCTCTCCAGCATCTATTGCTTGTAGACTTTTGGATCGCAGTCATTCTGACTGGTGTGAAATGGTACCTCATATCTGTAATCTGACAGTATCCAAATATGCACTTTTGGAAATGCCCCTTTCCTACCCTGGGTTTCAGATTCTTTTTAAGCAAAATGAAAAGAGTGAATTAGATACTTTCTAATAAACCCCTAATTCTCAATAACTAATATTTTATTAATTGCTTATTTATTTGTGGGCCTAATGCTGGCCTCTATACACTTTAATTCTAAAAAACCTCATTTGTAATATAATATGAAATCCATGATAATTATTCAGTTTATGGTGAAACATGTTCAACATTTCCCAGAATCTTCTAATTTTGGAGAGCTCTTAAATTCAGCTTGGAACTGAAACAGCAGAAGCAGGCTTTTAATTCTATTACTTACTGATTACCTCATCCTGGACAAGTGAAATAAATATTCTAATTCTCAGCTTTTCTATCTATGAGTTAGAAATTATGTATTTATCTCTGAGTTATATTCAAATTAAGTATGAATGATGATTACAAAAAATAAATACTCAATGTAGGATAATTTTCTAAATAAGAAATTTAGGGCCGATGATATATGGGCAGGGTTGATTACATGCTATTTAACTGACTAAATAAATAAAATGCCGGTATAATTAGAAAGTTTCCTGAGAGAGGAGATGGGCAATTCTCAGTGGAAGAAGTTGACATCTTTGAAATTCCCAAGGGTTTTTTTTTTGTTTTTTTTTTTTAATGTTTCCACAGATTAGGCTGATAAATAGTTTTCTGAAAGCCTTGGTTGAAAGATGAACGTTAAAGAAATCTCCCGCTAAATATTTGGTGAATTTTTACATGGGAGGTAATGCAGGCTCAGGATCAAGACCAAGACTTGAGATCAGAGAGTTTTGAAATGTATTTTCAGGGTTGCTCCTCAGTAATTACATGTCCTAGAGTACAATGTTGAACTTCTCCATGTTTCAGTTTTTCTATTTTCAATGTTCTCAAAAAGATTCTTAAATGAGGTAATTTATAAAATTCTTCACACAATACCTAGCATATATGAAGCAATATTCCGTTTTGATCATTACTTATATTAATAATTGCACATCTTAAGGAAGAACTTTGTAACTTACCCAGTAATAACATCTCTCAAGAGGAAAATAGGCTTCATTTCCTTAGTCCTTTATCATCTCAGAACTTGTAATATTTTGGATACCATGGAAATATACACAGAGATGAGAAAGAGCTGTTGGACCATTTTACTTCACAGCAAGCTTTGAAGGAGATTTCTACAAACTGGCTATATATAAATGAATCAAAAAGAAAATAAACCAGAAAATATACGATGAAATAATCCACAAGGTAAAAATACATAGACTTTTATAAGTATTTTAGCTTATTTCTCTAAAATGCCATTATTTTTAATATATATTTATTTATTTTAGTTGTGTGCTAATTACTTTACAATATTGTATTGATTTTACCATACATCAATATGACTCCATCACAGGTATACACGTGTTACCCATCCTGAAGCCCCTTCCCACCTCCCTCCCTGTACCATCCCTCTGGGTCATCCCAGTGCAACAGCCCCAGGCATCCTGTATTATGCATCGAACCTGGACTGGTGATTCATTTCATATATGATATTATACATGTTTCAATGCCATTCTCCCGAATCATCCCACCCTCGCCCTCTCCCACAGAGTCCAAAAGACTGTTCTATACGTCAGAGTCTCTTTTGCTGTCTTGCATATAGGGTTATCGTTACCATCTTTCTAAATTCCATATATATGCGTTAGTATACTGTATTGGTGTTTTTCTTTCTGACTTACTTCATTCTGTATAATAGGCTCCAGTTTCATCCACTTCATTAGAGCTTAAACAATTCTGCATGTAAGTGTTGCTAGTAAGGTTTTACCTGAGGCAAAATGAGGACTGCAGCCCAGTAGACAATGTTTCAGAGAGCCCTGAGAAACTGCTCTGAGGAAGCAAGGGGAGGAGCTAGGCTCTATAGGAGCTTTGAACAAAGGGCAGGTAGTTGGGATCATCAAAAGATTACTGTTAATTAAAGAAACCAGATACGTTAAGGAATTTACCACTGTCCTACATATAGGAAGATGCAAGAGTCTGGATTCACTGAAATATCTCATTTGATATACACTTCAGCTATCGGGGTCCAGTAACCTGTGGCTTCACATCATAAAATTCCTTTACCTTAGGGAGTGGCTGTCCTCTGAGGATCCTAAAACGGCATATACTCTTTTCTTCCAGAATTTCCTCAGGGCTCACAAGCTCACATTCTCATTGTTCAGCCTCTCAGTCCTGTCTGATTCTTTGTGACCCCATGGACTGCAGCATGCCTAGCCTCCCTGCCCTTCACTATCTTCTGGTGTTTGCTTAGATTCATATCCACTGAGTTGGCAATGCTATCCAACCATCTCATTCTCTGTCATCCCCTTCTCCTTCTGCCCTCAATCTTTCCCAACATCATGGTCTTTTACAGTGAGTCAGCTTTTCACATCAGGTGGCCAAAGTATTAGAGCTTCAGCTTAAGCATCAGTCTTTACAATGAATATTCAGAGTTGACTTCCTTTAGGGTTGATAGGTTGATCTCCTTGCAGCCCAAGAGATCCCCAAGAGTCTTCTCCAACACCACTGTGCAAAAGCACTAATTCTTCACTGCTTAGCCTTCTTAATGGTCCAACTCTCACATCTGTACATTAGCTTCCCTGGTAGCTCAGAGGTTAAAGAGTCTGCCTGCAGTGCGGGAGACCTGGGTTCGATCCCTGGGTTGGGAAGATCCCCTGGAGAAGGAAATGGCACCCCACTCCAGTATTCTTGCCTGGAGAATCCCATGGACAGAGGAGCCTGGCGGGCTACAGTCCATGGGGTCGCAAAGAGTCAGACACGATTGAGCAACTGAACTGAACTGGAAAAACCATGGCTTTGACTCTATGGATCATTGACAGCAAAATGATACCTCTGCTTTTTAATACACTGTCTAGGTTGGTCTCAGCTTTTCTTCCAGGAGCAATGATCTTTTAATTTTGTGGCTGTAGTCAATGACTGCAGTGATCTTGGAACCAAAGAAGATAAAGTCTGGCACTGTTTACAATTCTCCCCATCAATTTGCCATGAAGTGATGGGACTGGATGCCATGATCTTAGTTTTTGGAATGCTGAGTTTTAGGCCAGCTTTATCACTCTCCTCTTTCACCTTCATCAAGAGGCTCTTTAGCTCCTCTTCGCTTTGCTTTCTCCCATTAGAGTGCTATCATCTGCATATCTGAGGTGGTTGATATTTCTCCTGGCAATCTTGATTTCTGCTTGTGATTCATCCAGCCTGACATTTAATATGATGCACTTTGGATAGAATTTAAATAAGCAGGGTGACAATATACAGCCTTTTCATATTCCTTTCCCAATTTTGAACCAGTCCATCTTTCCATATCTGGTTCTGACTGTTGCTTCTTGACCTGCATTCAAGTTTATAAGGAGGTAAGCCACATGGTCTGGTATTCCCATCTCTTTAAGAATTTTCCACAGCTTGTTGTGATCCAGTCAAAGCTTTCATATAATCTATGAAACAGAAGTAGATGCTTTTCTGAAATTCCCTTGCTTTCTCTATGATCCAACAGATGTTGGCAATTTGATCTCTGGTTCCTCTGTCTTTTATAAATCCAGCCTGTATATCTGGAAGTTTTGGGTTCATGTACTTCTGAAGCCAGCTTGAAGAATTTTGAGCATTATGTTGCTAGCATGTGAAATGAGGAAAATTGTATGGTACCTTGAACACTATTTCCCATTGCCTTTCTTTGGGATTGGGATGAAAACTGACCCTTTCCATCTCACAGTGGAGGGCTGCAATTGCTGAGGGCTGTGACACCCTTGTTTCCTGATATGGCAGAAATTTTTCCAATTCTCATTATAATATCCAGAGGAAAAAGACTTTTTTGAAAAGTGAAATCAGATTTTCATAAAACATGAAAAGAACACATCAGAGAAATTTTATTTAGCTCATTGATTAATGAGAGAATTAGTAGGATATAATCACAGTCAAAAGGAAAATTCACTGTACTATATTTAATATTGTTCAATCAGAGATATGTAATGACTTTATAAATAAATGCAAGATTTGTTTGATCTCTAATGATCAGGGAAATCAATCAAACTTGCATCTGACAGTATTTGTATATCTATGGAAAGTAATTACTTCCATTCTTGTCAGTTGTCTGTTACTCCAATAACTGTAAAATAGCTTACAGTCAGTAAAATATATAAATCTCATATAATTATGACTCCAAAGGGAATGCTACTGATAACACAAACATCTTTATTTTTGTTGCATATTAGTCTTTCACAGTAAATTTTTCTGAAAAAGTTAAATTTATTTATCAGATTTATATAAAACAGGGACTGATGCCTTATGAATAAAACAGATTTATACAGAGAAAAGTGTTTTCAGACTTATATTTTTGCACTTCAGTTCAGTTCAGTTTAGTCACACAGTCGTGTCCAAGTCTTTGCGACCCCATGAATTGCAGCATGCCAGTCCTTCCTGTCCATCACCAACTCCCAGAGTTCACTCAAACTCACGTCCATTGAGTCAGCATCTTCTGTCGTCCCCTTCTCCTCCTGCCCCCAATCCCTCCCAGCATCAGAGTCTTTTCCAAAGAGTCAACTCTTCATATGAGGTTGCCAAAGTATTGGAGTTTCAGCTTTAGCATCAGTCCTTCCAAAGAATACCCAAGACTGATCTCCTTTAGAATGGACTGGTTGGATCTCCTTGCGGTCCAAAGGGCTCTCAAGAGTCTTCTCCAATACCACAGATCCAAAGCATCCATTCTTCAGTGCTCAGCTTTCTTTATAGTCTAGTTCTCACATCCATACACGACTAGTGGAAAAACCATAGCCTTAACTAGATGGACCTTTATTGGCAAAGCAATGTCTCTGCTTTTTAATATACTGTCTAGGTTGGTCATAACTTTCCTTCCAAGGAATAAGTGTCTTTTAATTTCATGGCTGCAGTCACCATCTTCAGTGATTTTGGAGCCCCCATAAGTAAAGTAAGCCATTGTTTCCACATCTATTAGCCATGAAGTGATGGGACTGGATGCCATGATCTTAGTCTTCTGAATGTTGAGCTTTAAGCCAACTTTTTCACTCTCCAGCAGGAAAAAAAGAGCGCTTGCAATCCTTCTATGTTTATGGTCGGGGGAAACAGTCATAATTGTCCCATGCATGTTAGTCTTTCAGTCGTGTCCCACTCTTTGCATCCTTATGACTATAGACTGCCAGGCTTCTCTGTCCATGGGATTGTCCAGGCAAGAACACTACAGGGGGTTGACATTTTTTCCTCTAGGGGATCCTCCTGACCCAAGGATTGAACCCATGTCTCCTGCATTTCAGGCAGATCTTTTACCAGCTGAGCCACCAGGGAAGCCCTATTTGCCCATGGTGAGTGGCAATTTATCAAACATTTGCTCATCACCTAATAGATTTCAGGCACTGAAGCCATAGTAGCAGATTCTATGGTAATAGCCTCAAATGGTGCTAGTGATAAAGAACCCACCTGCCAATTCAGGAGACATAAGAGATGCAGGTTCATTCCCTGGATTGGGAAGATTTCCTGGAGAAGGTCATGTCAACCCACTCTATTATTCTTGCCTGGAGAATCCCATGGACAAAGGAGCCTGATGAGCTATAGTCCATACAGTCACAAAGAGTTAGATACAACTGAAGTGACTTAGCATGCAGGCACACATGGTAAGAGCAGAAACAGAGCTGAAAAGCTTTTATGTTCTGGATGGTTCCAAGTGTAGTGTGTCATAAGTAGCATATATATTTCCTTATATTAAATACTTCTGATAAATACTTGTCAATGTTATATGTCTTTTCACAGTTAGAGCTGAGGGTTCAAATGTATATTCACGTGGAATAGAAAATAACTCTTATCTGTGTGTTCAGTTCAGTTCAGTTCAGTTCATTCGCTCAGTTGTGTCCGACTCTTTGTGACCCCATGAACGCAGCACTCCAGGTCTCCCTGTCCATCATCAACTCCCAGAGTTTACCCAAACTCATGTCCATTGAGTCAATGATGCCATCTAGCCATCTCATCCTCTTTTTCCCCCTTCTCCTCCTGCCCTCAATCCCTCCCAGCATCATGGTCTTTTCCAATGAGTCAAATCTTCGCATGAGGTGGCCAAAGTATTGACGTTTCAGCTTCATCATCAGTCCTTTCAATGAACACCGAGGACAGATCTCCTCTAGAATGAATTGGTTGGATCTCTTTGCAGTCCAAGGGACTCTCAAGAGTCTTCTCCAACACCACAGTTCAAAAGCATCAATTCTTTGTTGCTCAGCTTTCTTCACAGTCCAACTCTCACATCCATACATAACCACTGGAAAAACCATAGCCTTGACTAGACGGACCTCGGTTGGCAAAGTACTGTCTCTGCTTTTTCCTGTGTGTAGCACTTCTCACAGAGAAGGCAATGGCACCCCACTCCAGTGTTCTTGCCTGGAAAATCTCATGGATGGAGGAGCCTGGTGGGCTGCATTCCATGGGGTCACAAAGAGTTGGACACAACTGAGCAACTTCACTTTCACTTTTCACTTTCATGCATTGGAGAAGGAAATGGCAACCCACTCCAGTGTTCTTGCCTGAAGAATCCCTGGGACAGGGAAGCCTGGTGGGCTGCCATCTATGGGGTCACACAGAGTCAGCCACGACTGAAGTGACTTAGCAGCTGCAGCAGCACTTCTCAACTTACAACATACATCTGAGAATTATAATTTGTAAGCTGTTGGACAGATAGGCGGGCTCATGAGGCACTGAGATGACTTTGTAGAATCGCTTTCAGCAGAAATAATAGAAGAATCTAAATCTCATGTAGACAGAACACTGATTTCTCAATAAATTACACACGAAACATTGTTCTATGGGTGTTTAACAGGTGACAGGTGCTAGGTGTCTGTAGAGATGGAAATCATCTTGGAAACATTTATAAATGGCTTGAAACAAGAACTGAGACAAAAGTGACAAGGACATGCTCCACAGTAAAATAATCATTATTTCTTTGTTGTAAGAAATTCAGCTCAAATTTCTTACATGGTTAATTGGTATCTTTTTTTTTAAACTTATTTGTAGATAATTCAGGACATAGGAAGCTATTACTTCCTAAATGGATGTCCTCACATGTCCCAACAACGTGACTGAATTTGTTCTCTTGGGACTCACACAGAATCCACACTTGCAGAAAATGCTCTTCATTGTCTTTTTGCTCATTTTCCTGTTTACTGTGTTGGCCAACCTGCTCATTGTCATCCCCATCTCCTTCACCTCCACACTTTCTGCTCCCGTGTACTTCTTTCTCACTCACTTGTCCTTCATAGATGGCATCTTCACCTCTGTCACCACCACCAAACTCATCATTGACCTGCTGTACCAGAGGAGAACCATCTCCTGGAGTGGCTGCCTGATTCAGATCTTTCTGGAACACATAATGGGAGGTTCAGAGATCATCCTTCTCATTTCTATGTCCTATGACCTATACGTGGCCATCTGCATGCCTATGCACTACATGACCATCATGAGACAGGGGCTCTGCCAGCTCCTGGTGGTGGTGGCCTGGATTGGGGGCATCCTGCATACCACCGTGCAGATTCTTTTCTTTGTAAACTTGACCTTTTCTGGTCTCAACATCAATGATCACTTCATGTGTGATTTCTTCTCACTGTTGGAACTCACCTGCAGTGACACCTACAAACTTGGCATCATGGTGGCAGCTAACCCTTCAGGAATGTGCTTATTTTATTTTATTTTTATCATGCTTCTCATCTCCTACACAGTCATCCTGCACTCTCTGAAATCCCATAGCTCTGGAGCATGACACAAAGCCCTCTCTACATGTGGCTCCCATTTCACGGTAGTGGTGCTCTTTTTTGGTCCCTGTATATTCACCTCTATGTGTCCTGAGGTCACCTACCCTGTGGAAAAATTTGTGGTTATGTTCTTTGCAATCCTCACTCCTGTGTTAAATCCTATCACTTACACAATGAGAAACACAGAGGTGAAAAATGCCATGAGGAGTTTGTTGAAGAGGAGAGTGACTCAGGCTATTCACGGTGCCAAGAAAGTAATTGTTTATATATATTCAGATGGCTACACCTGTTGTAAAGTGTGAATGAAAAGTAAGAAATTTTGTAGATCAAGAGGGAGAGAGATCCAGGAACTAACACTTGTTGGTTTCTTAATCTTGGCTAGTCATTATTTTAAACATACTGATATTTTAATGTACACTGTCAAAGTTTCATTGTTCATAGGTTCAGAATAGGCAATGAAAAGAACATTAAATCCACAGTTTGATGATTGTAGAGTAAGAAGTTTTTCTCCAGAGTCTTACTGCTGCTTTTTCAGATTTCTCATATGCTACTCTGATGAAATTGGCTTTTCCATAGGACCTTAATCTCATTTTTTTTTCCATTTTTACTTACCCTGTGGTAATGCAAACATTGGATAGAATCATTGGGTAAATGCATGGTGAAGAAGGAGTTGAATGAGGGAATAATAGCTAATTTTTCCCCTGCACTATGGATTTATCAAAAGCAAAATGAGTGTCACTGACAAAAGAAGGAAAGAATATTTTACACTGTAACTCTAATTCTCTTTGTAATAGAGAAGATAAAGCAGAAATTTTGAAATTACTCTTAATTTGCTCTTTTTTCTTAAATATCCCTATGGCTCACATTTTTTTTTTATTGAATATAAAGAAAACATTTTCATTTTTTATACCAAGACTTGAGGAGCCATTTGAAACAAGAGTAAACATCTCTTGCAAATCTCAACAGAAAAGCAAATGGTTAATTTCCAAAGCTGTTGCTCTGCATATCTGATCCATATAAGTACATTATATGAACCCTTTATTATCTACCAGGCACATTCACTTCAGTTGATTTATCCACAACCAAAACCGGTAGTTTCTTTATCATTGTTCCCAAATTACAGAGAAGTAAATTGAAGCCAAGACAGGTTTACTGATTTAATTGCCTCACATCACACATGCTTCTCCCATAAAGTATGTCCAGGACCTATTACTCCAGAATGAAGTTCCCTTACAAACTTTCAACCTAGGGCTTCTAACTCAGTTTCTTTCAAATGAGTTGTCTGTTGTATGTTTTTTCATGTAGATGGAAAAAATTATCTGTGATCTTATTGATTTACCTCTTTTGTGAAGATAGTGTTAATGTGTTGTAGCTTTGTCTCACGTGTTACAATATACTTCAGCTGTACAAGTTTATTCATTTATTGAAAGTTCAAGTTATACCACTTCACTTTTACAAAGAAACATTAGTATGGTAATGGTAATCTAAAATGGAAAAGAATCTCAAATATATATAT
>NW_011494849.1:1437731-1479577 GCF_000754665.1 Bison bison bison
AGGCTCCTCTGTCCCTGGGATTCTCCAGGCAAGAACACTGGAGTGGGTTTCCATTTCCTTCTCCAATGCAGGAAAGTGAAAAGTGAAAGTGAAGTCGCTCAGTCGTGTCCGACTCTTTGCGACCCCATGGACTACAGCTCACCAGGCTCCTCCATCCATGGGATTTTCCAGGCAAGAGTACTGGAGTGGGGTGCCATTGCCTTCTCCGTTATACATGTATAGATAGGTATATTTATAAATAAATCACTTTGCTGTGCACTTGAAACGAACCCATTGCAAATTAACTGTGCTTCAATTAAAAAAAAAAAAAAAGCAATATTTAAAACCTCACCAACATTTGTATGGTTATGGAGTCTTGTGTGTTGGCTTTTGTAAAAACAACGTGGTGGATGCATGTTGATGTATGGCAAAATCAATACAATATTGTAATTAGCCTCTAATTAAAATAAATAAATTTAAATTTTAAAAATCCCATTTTTTTAATTAGTAAAATCAAGTATTAATGTTGTTCTTCATAAAAACCAAGTGCTTAAAGTTAACTTCAGAAAACTGGGAGTACCTATAATGCTCCTCTATATACATGGTGAATACCAGGTCATCCTATATTGTTAATAACTATAAATCTAAGCTTGTCTGACTACAACACAGAAGCCCATGTTACTTATCACAGATGTCACTTTCTTAGACTCAATGATTAACTGGAGCTATTTATTCCATAATTTGAACATGTTTGAACATGGTACTTGGGTAATGGCATTTAGTAAATTGTGCATAATTATCTCAAATTCATAGGAAACAGCACTTTTTCTCACAATGTCTAAGCCTGGAAGATGATAGAATCAACATTTAATCTATTAAAATGGTCTTTTGAAATTTCTGGTGAGAATTAAACCATTCAACAAATCAAGGCTAAATGATATGTGGTTTATTATGATGAGGAGATAAGAGGAGATGAGAGTAATCCAAGGGCAGTGAATAGAAAAGTCTTGAGTACATGTTGTTTCTACTCTAAGACCAAAGGGAAGATTTGAAGATGAAAAATAAGACCAATGATTGTGTTTTAGGGGGCTGTATCAGAGGCTCAATAGAGGAATGAGAAAAGTAATGCTGCATGAATAATAAATTTTCAACAGAAAACTTGGAAGGTGTCAGAACTGAAGAAGGATGTGTAGGCTGTATGGAATCTCAGTGAGTGAAGTTTTGCTGGTTGTAAGTTTAAATCTCCTTTAGAAATTCCTTTTCACTCATTCCCAATAATCTCTCCTGAGGAACAACTGCCATGTAACTACTTTTGATTCATTAAAAAAAAAAATCACATTAAGTACAGTTATGTTTCTCCATGGCAAAACTAATACAATATTGTAAAGTTAAAAAATAAAATAAATAAATATATTTTTTAAAAAAGTTAAGGAGACAAAATGTCTGGATCTGGTGTATAAGGATACATTGTTTTAATATGGAATTTTTATTTGGTTAAAATTTTAGGAGGCATTAAGTGAGTAAAGTGAGTTCACTATTGTTGAAGGCCAACTATGAGGCATACATTTTGACAGGTTCTTTACAAACTTTAACTCTCTTATCGTAGGGACAGGTATTAGTTGATTGAGTTTCAGTCCATTGTATCCAAGAGGGAAATGAAACTCAATAAAGTTAAGCAAGAATATGAAGTCTCTTAGAGTTGGATTCCTTTATTCACTCCACTTCACAGAACTCCTCCTGTCATGAGGCGAAAACATCAAAACATGGATCTGACCACTGGCCACATTGTGAAAACTGTCACTGAGGCATTACTCTTTTTTTGGGAGGGAGGGGTTCAGTTTCTCTTTCTTATTCTCCATTTACCAGGCTACTTACACTCTCTTGACCCCTCTCTCTTGCTCGTGTTCATGCTCAGTCACTAAAGCATGACCCCTCCAATGTCAAGGAAAAATCATCTGATGATCTCTTTTCTGCACATATATTACCTTCATGGGCATCATGAAAAATGTACTCAAGAAATGGAATTCAAATGTCTGAGTTTCAAAGGAAGTGCCACTTGGGTGAAAGAGATGCTTAGTTGAAAACAAGGAACTCAGTCATTGAGGAGATTGACATTCTGTTTGAACATGAGATTAGCACCTTGAATAGTTAAGTAAGTACTATGTCCATAGGGCTTTTCACATTGCTATGCCATAGTGTTAACATGTATTACTGGAAAGAAAAATGGCTTAATGAGAAATTCACTTTCATAAATTTTGACTTATTTAGTTTATCCCCACATAATTGTTCTGTTTATTCAATGAGACAGAGAGTTATGAGACCTGGGTATACCTGTTGAAGATAAAGGGTTATTTTTATGTGAAAATAAGATTCCAGAGAAATAGATGGATAATAATCATGTAAAAATAAAAAAATTTAATATTTTTAGTAATGGGTAAGATGAAAAATATTTTTTTTTTTTGTGTGTGTATCAGAGTTTTATTAAAGTATGAAAGTGAAAGAAACTGAAGTCGCTCAGTCGTGTCCAACTCTTTGCAACCCCATGGACTGTAGCCTACCAGGCTCCTCTGTCCATGGAATTTTCCAGGCCAGAACACTGGAGTGGGTTGCCATTTGCTTCTCCAGGGGATCTTCCCGACCTAGGGATCAAACCCAGGTTTCCTGCATTGCTGGCAGACGCTTTACCATCTGAGCCACCAGGGAAGCCCTGAAAAGGGACAGAGAACCCTTCGGACATAGAATCAGAAGCGGGCGGAGAGTGCCCCCCTGCAAGTCTTACCAAGGCCTTGTATACTCTTATCAGACCCACTCTCACAACATGCATCTTAAATTAACAAGGTTAGAACTAACAATAGAAAGCTCTTACCAGACCCACTCCCACAGTATACAAGTTTCAAGATAACAAGATTAGTCAGAAGGTTCAGTTCAGTTCAGTTCATTTGCTCAGTCGTGTCCAACTCTTTGTGACCCCATGGACTGCAGCACACCAGGCTGTCCATCACCAACTCCCAGAGTTCACTCAAACTCATGTCTGTTGAGTCCGTGATGCCAGCTAACAATCTCATCCTCTGTCGTCCCCTTCTCCTCCTGCCTTCAATCTTTCCCAGCATCAGGGTCATTTCCAATGAGTCAGCTCTTTGCGTTAGGTGGCCAAAGTATTGGAGTTTCAGCTTCAGCATCAGTCCTTCCAATGAACACCTGGGACTGATCTCCTTTAGGATGGACTGTTTGGATCTCCTTGCAGTCCAAGGGACTCTCAAGAGTCTTCTCCAACACCACAGTTCAAAAGCATCAATTCTTCACCCATCAGCTTTCTTTATAGTCCAATTCTCAAATCCATACATGATTACTGGAAAAACCATAGTCTTAACTAGACAGACCTTTGTTGGCAAAGTAATGTCTCTGCTTTTTAATACGCTGTCTAGGTTGGTCATAACTTTCCTTCCAAGGAGTAAGCGTCTTTTAATTTCATGGCTGCAGTCACCATCTGCAGTGATTTTGGAGCCTCCCCAAAAATGAAATCTGTCACTTCTTCCAATTTTCCCCCTTCTATTTACTTGAAGTGTTGGAACTGGGTGCCATGATCTTAGCTTTTTATTGTTGAGTTTTATTTTTAAAAATATTTTTAAAGAGTGTGATAAGGTGAGACTAGCTGGATATAGATCTGTGTAGTTGTTTGCAACACAGCAAGAGTTTCGGTTTGGTCTGAGTTTGAATAATCACATTATGTCAATTTCTTTTATTTTTTTAGGTTTTTTTTTTTTTTTTTCCCTAATGTGTATTTGAAATGTGTGCAATATCTCTTACCACAAAGTAAAAGTAATTTCTTTTGGGGTGAACATTTCTTACTGTTTTTATACATAATGCACAGATACACATAAAAACATACATAGGTAATATATTTGTGGTATTGCTATTTTAAATGAGGAGGTGGTTACGAGAATATAATTTCTAAGAAAGGAATTTTAAGGGACAATAGTGGTCATTCCCTTCTCCAGGGGAGCTTCATGACCCAGGGATCAAACCTGGGTCTCCTGTATTGCAGGCATATTCTTTACCATCTGTGCCACAGGGGAAGACTAAAATCCCCCTAAATTGTAGAACTTTGAAAGACAATGAGGATTCTTTTTCAGAGAACCAAAGGCTTGTAGAAAACATATTTCGTATTGGTCACACACAAAATCACATACAGTCCAAGAAGAAATAGAACTCTGAGAGGAACCTGAGTCACACACCTTGCTGATATTGGGAAGAGCCTCCCAGAGAGGTGGAAAAAATATTACAATTCACATTGAAACATAATTACTAGTAACAAACATTTTAGCCAGCTATCCCATGACAAGGACATGGTGCTGACAAGCATTGCATTGTAATCCTCACCTAGCGTTTCAGTGGTGGAACTCAGTCCCACTCATCAACTAGGTGGCATCAGTCTTGGAAAACTCCAGACCAAGCAGCTAGCTGGGCAAGGACACACCCCCGCCCACCTGCCATCAAGATGGCTATCTTAGGACACCTTGATCCCATAGTGGACCTGGGACCCACCCAGGAGATGACCAGCACCAGCCCTGCATCCCTTCTTCCCAATTTTTCAGAGTTTAATATTTCTGTCTCCTAATCTGATGATCTTTACATTTCTCAAGACATTTAATACCATTGTGTCACATCTATCCTCAGGAGAGTTGATGTTGCAAAGGATTTTAAAATGTTCCTCAACCTAAAACTAAGAACTAAATTCTTTCTCATGGCATAACAATTATAGAAAGCATCATTTGAAAGTTTAATTACTTACATTTCTTTTTCACTCATATATTTCTATAAATTTTGAATTACAAAATTCTAGTTTTGATCTTATTTGTTTCAGATGCTTGACACCTTCAGTCAGAAGACCTGATATGTATTCCATGTAAATGGGAAGACTAGAATCCTAAGAGTTATACAGAGCTTTTCCTATCTGAACAATATTTGAACATTGTTTCCATTAGTGGCTCATAAAGTTGCTGCTGGGGGTTTTGTGGTGGCTCAGACAGTAAAGAATCCATCCTCAATGCAGGAGACCCAGGTTTGATCCCTGGATCCGGAAGATCCCCTGGAGAGGGAGTGGCTACCTGCTTCAGTATTCTTGCCTGGGGAATCCCATGGACAGAGTAGCCTGGTGGGTTATGGTCCATGGGGTCGCAAAGAGTTGGATACAACTGAGCAACTAACAGTTTCATTTTTTTTACTTTCCAAGTGTAGGAACCCTGGGCTGAGTAGCACTATGTGGGGCTCAGACACATATACTCCTTTGGGAGAAGCTCTACAACTGGATTTCCCCCCTTAGGTATGTTGCCTGCCTGAGGTATGAGACTTGACTCTACCCTGTATACCCGAGTCCTATTGGTCTTTGTGTAGTTCCTATTTCATGTATTTAGTCATAGAATATCTGCTAGTTTTCTGATTGTTCTCATTAACAGTGACAGAATGGCATTGAAACATGAATAATATCATATATGAAATGAGTCGCCAGTCCAGGTTTGATGCACGATACTAGATGCTTGGGGCTGGTGCACTGGGACGACTCAGAGGGATGGTACGGGAAGGGAGGAGGGAGGAGGGTTCAGGATGGGGAACACATGTATACCTGTGGTGGATTCATATTGATATATGGCAAAACCTTTACAATATTTTAAAGTTAAAAAATAAAATAAAACTGGAAATAGAACTGCCTTATGATCCAGCAATCCCACTGCTGGGCATACACACTGAGGAAACCAGAAGGGAAAGAGACACGTGTACCCCAATGTTCATCGCAGCACTGTTTATAATAGCCAAGACATGGAAGCAACCTAGATGTCCATCAGCAGATGAATGGATAAGAAAGCTGTGGTACATATACACAATGGAGTATTACTCAGCCATTAAAAAGAATACATTTGAATCAGTTCTGATGAGGTGGATAAAACTGGAGCCTATTATACAGAGTGAAGTAAGCCAGAAGGAAAAACATAAATACAGTATACTAACGCATATATATGGAACTTAGAAAGATGGTAACAATAACCCGGTGTACGAGACAGCAAAAGAGACACTGATGTATTGAACAGTCTTATGGACTCTGTGGGAGAGGGAGAGGGTGGGAAGATTTGGGAGAATGGCAATGAAACATGTAAAATATCATGTAGGAAACGAGTTGCCAGTCCAGGTTCGATGCATGACGCTGGATGCTTGGGGCTGGTGTACTGGGACGGCCCAGAGGGATGGTATGGGGAGGGAGGAGGGAGGAGGGTTCGGGATGGGGAACACATGTATACCTGTGGTGGATTCATTTTGATATTTGGCAAAACTAATACAATTATGTAAAGTTTAAAAATAAAATAAAATTAGAGAAAAAAAAAATAATAAATAAATAAATTTTTAAAAAAGTAGTTGAAATTTTAGTGTTCTATGGGAGGATATGAATTCAGTGTCTTCCTATTTCACCATCACAGCCACTTCAACTTGTTTGTCTTGATGCCAGTGTCACATGCTTCATATTACCATAATTTTATAGTATGTTTTAGAATGAAGACCTGTGATCATTTTGGTTATCTCAAGTCCCTTGACATTTCATATGAATTTTAAGATGTATTTTTTTATTTTTGCCAACAAAAATTGTGGGGACTTTTCACACAGATTGTATTGAATCTGTAGATCTTTAGGTCACCTTGATGTCTTAATAATATGAAATATTCTTGTTCTTGAACATTTTTCCATTTATGTACCTTCTCTAACATCTTTTGGTGATGTTTTGGAGTTCTCAGTGTGCAAAGCTTTTGCATCCCTACTTATGTTTACTCAATCATTTTGTTCTTATCATTGTTGTTATAAATGGAATTTTTCTTAATTTTTTTCCCTTCTTTGTATTATTCAGTGATAGTATAGAAATCCAACATCCTTTCTTGGTAAAAATAATTTTTTTCATCAAATTTGGAAGAGAAAGAAAGTATCTCAGCATATTAATATAATAATTAAGATTGTGCTAGACACACAGCTCACGTCATACTCAACATTGAAAGTTTGACAAGTTTTCCATTAAAATCAGGAACAAGATATGAACTAACACTCAGCATAGTATTGGAATAAAAATTCTTGTTGTCTTTAGTGTTTTTACATATAAACCAGTTCATCTCTGAAATAAGATAATTACCTTTTACTTAATTTTACTGCCTGTAAAAGTGCTTCTAATGGAAGCCACTTTCTATCTTTTGGATCTCATCTGAAGCACAACTTTTAGGTTTGGCCATGATTGATTACCTTATTCATGATAGAATGAAATCCTCTTATTTCTATAGGAGCATAATGGGGACTTCAGCCTGAGAGACAGCACCTCAGATAGCTCTGTGAAGCTGTCCAAAGAGATGGGGAGGGGAGGTCATTATACATGTGGTTTAGGTGAAGGGGAGTTCATGCAATCCAGCATGTACTTTTTCAGAAGTTTTCTGCTAGTCACACGGACCAGATTTCACCATGAAGGAACTTAGTGCTTTTCTAGATATGGGGAAAATTTGACTCATAAAATCAGTTCCTGAGAGTATCTAACCATCTGAAAACCTATTCTCAGTTTTCCCCTGAGAATAGAGTGTCTCACGCTCCACCCTGAACTCCATGTAGAGTGTGTTGAATGCAGAAGCGTGTGATTTGATCCTTGTAGAGTAAATGACAAGTGCCCACCACAAGCACCAATTTGTAGTTGATAAGACTGCAAACAGTTTTTTAATCTGTCTCCTTCTTTTTTTGTCAAATCTATTGTAACAATATAAAATCCATGCAAGGGGGAACTTTTATATGATTTCACCCATTTTATTAATTGACATGACCTCACACAGAGCATAGTGTGTGTGAGATTTAGTCAGTAAGTAGTGTCTGACAACTTGAGACCCCATGGAATGTAGCCTGCCAGGATCCTCTGTCCATAGGATTTCCCAGGCTTCTTTTCCAGGGTATCTTCCCAACCCAGGGATGTAACCTGGGTCTCCTGCTTTGCAGGCAAATACTTTACTCAGTGATCTATCAGGGAAGCCCCACCCATAGCATAGTTTATGTACTGAAATAGACACATTAAATTCAATTTAATAATTGGTTACACATTTATATATTAATCTGAAGTGATGGCAAATGTTTATATACTCAACCAAACATCAACGCAGAATGAACTGAGTAATAAAGGAAAAGAAAAAAAAGGCCTTTCCTGGTGGCTCAGATGGTAAAGAATCTGCCTGAAATGAGGGAGACCTGAGTTCGATTCCTGGGTTGGGAAGATCCCCTGGAGGAGGGGATGCAACCCACTCCAGTATTCTTGCCTGGAGAATCCCCACGTACAGAAGAACCTGGCAAGCTGCAGTCCATGGGGTTGCAAAGTCAGACATGACTGAGTGACTAAGCACGCAGGCAAAAAGAAAAAACCTTGCTATGGCAAGTGGGAAAATACATGATAAATTATTCTCCACTGGAATAAAATGTTTGGGCTGATATTTTGTTGTTGATGGCAGTATTCTGAAAATGTAACCATTTTTTTTACCCTTGTCACATTTTTTAACATCAATGTGTGATGTGGTTTGTAGCATATTTATACAGATTTATTTTTTAAATTTAGTTAAAAATCCCAGCGATTTTAATTAAGAATGAATCAGTCTTCAACATATTAATATTTGGTTCTATGATTTAATGTTAAATATTGTAAGGGATAAATTTCCAGTGATCTTCAACTCTATTGGGAAAAAATGATATCCTTTTAAGAATTGATATAAAATTTTAAGTAGGTCTTTTGTGAGGCTTAAAGCAGACATGGAAGAAAGAAAGCACAAGAATATCTCTCAAAATCTCAAGTCAACTTGTCTGTCTACACCAACTTGAGAGGATGAAAGAGACTAAAAAAAATGAAGGGTATTTTCTATTTTAAAGTTAGTAGAAGAAATTACTTGAGATAAATTTCCCTTAGAAATGGCTGGTTTCTTAGTCTGGAAACATAGGATTGGCTGCTCTTTCCAATAAATTATCTTAACATAGTAAGCATTTCCCCCCTCCCACCCTGTGCACTGTGGAATTTCTTTTTCTTTTATTTTTAATTTTTATTTTGTTTTTAAGCTTTACAATATTGTATTGTTTTTGCCATACATCAATATGAATCCACCACAGGTATACACGTGTTCCCCATCCTGAACCCTCCTCCCTCCTCCCTCCGCATACCTTCCCTCTGGGTCGTCCCAGTGCACCAGCCCCAAGCATCCAGTATCATGCATCGAACCTGGACTGGCAACTCGTTTCATACATGATATTATACATGTTTCAATGTCATTCTCCCAAATCATCCCACCCTCTCCCTCTCCCACAGAGTTCAAAAGACTGTTCTATACATCAGTGTCTCTTTTGCTGTCTCATATACAGGGTTATTGTTACCATCTTTCTAAATTCCATATATATGTGTTAGTATACTGTATTGGTGTTTTTCTTTCTGGCTTACTTCACTCTGTATAATAGGCTCCAATTTCATCCACCTCATTAGAACTGATTCAAATGTCTTCTTTTTAATGGCTGAGTAATACTCCATTGTGTAAATGTACCACAGCTTTCTTATCCATTCATCTGCTGATGGACATCTAGGTTGCTTCCATGTCCTGGCTATTAGAAACAGTGCTGCTATGAACATTGGGATACACGTGTCTCTTTCAATTCTGGTTTCCTCAGTGTGTATGCCCAGCAGTGGGATTGCTGGATCATAAGGCAGTTCTATTTCCCATTTTTAAAGGAATCTCCCCACTGTTCTCCATAGTGGCTATACTAGTTTGCATTCCCACCAGCAGTGTAGGAGGGTTCCCTTTTCTCCACGCCCTCTCCAGCATTTATTGCTTGTAGACTTTTGGATCGCAGCCATTCTGACTGGCGTGAAATGGTACCTCATAGTGCTTTTGATTTGCATTTCTCTGATAATGAGTGATGTAGAGCATCTTTTCATGTGTTTGTTAGCCATCTGTATGTCTTCTTTGGAGAAATGTCTATTTAGTTCTTTGGCCCATTTTTTGATTGGGTCATTTATTTTTCTGGAATTGAGCTGTAGGAGTTACTTGTATATTTTTGAGATTAGTTGTTTGTCAGTTGCTTCATTTGCTATTATGTTCTCCCATTCTGAAGGCTGTCTTTTCACCTTGCTAATAGTTTCCTTTGTTGTGCAGAAGCTTTTAAATTTAATTAGGTCCCATTTGTTTATTTTTGCTTTTATTTCCAATATTCTGGGAGGTGGGTCATAGAGGATCCTGCTGTGATGTATGTTGGAGAGTGTTTTGCCTATGTTCTCCTCTAGAAATTTTATAGTTTCTGCTCTTATGTTTAGATCTTTAATCCATTTTGAGTTTATTTTTTTGTATAGTGTTAGAAAGTGATCTAGTTTCATTCTTTTACAAGTGGTTTACCAGACTTCCCAGGACCACTTGTTAAAGAGATTGTCTTTAATCCATTGTATATTCTTGCCTCCTTTGTCAAAAATTAAGTGTCCATAGGTGCGTGGATTTATCTCTGGGATTTCTATTTTGTTCCATTGATCTATATTTCTGTCTTTGTGCCAGTACCATACTGTTTTGATGACTGTGGCTTTATAGTAGAGCCTGAAGTCAGGCATGTTGATTCTTCCAGTTCCATTCTTCTTTCTCAAGATTGCTTTGGCTATTTGAGGTTTTTTGTATTTCCATACAAATTGTGAAATTATTCATTCTAGCTCTGTGAAGGCTACCATTGGTAGCTTGATAGGGATTGAATTGAATCTATAAATTGTTTTCGGTAGCGTACTCATTTTCACTATATTGATTCTTCCAATCCCTGAACATGGTATATTTCTCCATCTATTAGTGTCCTCTTTGATTTCTTTCACCAGTGTTTTATAGTTTTCTATATATAGGTCTTTAGTTTCTTTAGGTAGATATATTCCTAAGTATTTTATTCTTTTCATTGCAAGGATTCTTCAATATCTGCAAATCAATCAATGTAATACACCACATTAATAAATTGAAAAATAAAAACATATGATTATTTCAGTAGATGCAGAGAAAGCCTTTGACAAAATTCAACATCCATTTATGATAAAAACTCTCCAGAAAGCAGGAATAGAAGGAACATCCCTCAGCATAATAAAATTTATATATGACAAACCCACAGCAAACATTATCCTCAATGGTGAAAAATTGAAAGCATTTCCCCTGAAGTCAGGAACAAGACAAGGGTGCCCACTTTCACCATTACTATTCAACATAGTTTTGGAAGTTTTGGCCACAGCAATTAGAGCAGAAAAAGAAATAAAAGGAATCCAAATTGGAAAAGAAGAAGTAAAACCTTCAGTGTTTGCAGATGACATGATCCTCTACATAGGAAACCCTAAAGACCCCACCAGAAAACTACTAGAACTAATCAATCAATATAGTAAAGTTGCAGGATATAAAATCAACACACAGAAATCCCTTGCATTCATGTACACTAATAATGAGAAAATAGAAAGAGAAATTAAGGAAACAATTCCATTCACCATTGTGGAATTTCTTTTAAATTATCTATAGTGTAAATAAAAACACTCTCTGAATAATCAGAAGACTCTTTGGAGAAAATTCACAGATAGTTGAACGAAATAAAATACTTCTTTAAGTAGTAATGCAGCTTTCAAGTTCCAGGTAAAAGAATTCCAAGATTTATGAATAGCTTAAAAAGTCTTTTTTCAGACTGTGATCAAGCCTCCACAAGGTAAGACTAAGTAGTGTGAATCAGGCTTCACAGTTGTATAACTTTATTAGTTAAGTAATTAAATTGTTTTGAAAGAAGACAGATTCTAATTCTAGTTTTATCACTTAAAAATTTTGTGCCCTTACTGAAATTAATGAGATGATCTGAATCTTAATTTCTTCAAATGGAAAATGGGGATCCCCATTCTTGTTACTCTGAATGTTAAAAGTGATACATTAAACTGTGAGTATATGACTGGAATCCACCATGGGAGTTTTGAGCAATGCAGGGATATAATGGAACAAGAATTAAAGAGAACCATTGGACTGTTTTAGGATAACAAGTTGTCAAAAGCCAGAATTTTCATGGACGTTCTTCAAGGAGGCTGCCCCAGTGACCAGGAAGAAAATGGGGTAGGGACGATCAATCTATGATACATTTTGAAAGCAGAGACAATAAGCTTTGCTAAAGGTATGGATAAGTCATGGGAGATCAATAAATGAGTAAATAAAACGGTGAGTTTTCTTGTCTGAGCAGTGACATTGAACAAATGCAGTACCATTTAATGAGATGCAGAACACCTTTATACTGTGTAACATTTTAAATTATGTATCTAAATTGATGCCCAAATGCAGATGTCCAAAATTGGAGATGCTGCTGCTGCTGCTTCTAAGTCACTTCAGTCTTGTCTGACTCTGTGCAACCCCATAGATGGCAGCCCACCAGGCTCCACCATCCCTGGGATTCTCCAAGCAAGAATACTGGAGTGGGTTGCCATTTCCTTCTCCAATACATGAAAGTGAAAAGTGAAAGTGAAGTCGGTCAGTTGTGTCTGACTCCTAGCGACCCCATGGACTGCAGCCTACCAGGCTCCTCCATCCATGGGATTTTCCAGGCAAGAGTACTGGAGTGGGTTGCCATTGCCTTCTCTGAAAATTGGAGATATTGCATACAAAAATTTGAAAATTATTATAGAGGTGAGAACAACATTGGACTGCATCAATATTTATTGGTCAGGAAATGGGAACATCTAACTAAAGATTTTCAGAAAGAAGTCTCAGTGAATTCTGAGATAATCCAGGGCAGTGATCTTCTAAATTCATAGTTTGATCTTTTCACACTGAATATGTAATTTAGTTTAAATGGGTCTCAGGTATTACTGGCTTTCCTTGTGGCTCAGATGATAAAGAATCCTTCTGTTAGTGCAGGAAATCTGGGTTTTATTCTTCGGTTGGGAAGATGCCCTGGAGCAGGAAATGACAACTCCCTCCACTATTCTTTCCTGGGAAATTCATTGAACAGAGGAGCTTTGAGGCCTATAGTCCATAGGGTTGTAAAGAGTTGGACTTGACTGAGCACCTAACACACACACACACACAGGTATTGCACCCTTTGTGACTTTATAAATGGTGTACCTTTTCATGGAATTCCTTTGCCATCTTTTCTGTTCTATCAATTTTATTTTAGAACTCAACTAAAATGTTGCTTATTTTTGGAAGACTTATCTGATTCTATCAACTTGCCTGTCTGAAATTATGTGACAAATTATGGGACAAACTTTATCTGCGTTTGAAATAAGCTTTAATGACTTATATTGAAATTTTCATTCATCATATTTGTAAATCAGTTCAGATATCATCTTCAAAGAAAGCTTAAGCTTAAAGATCTGCCACACTGGAAGGCCATGATTTAAATAGGAAAATGTTTACATATTACATTTCTGCCCAGACTGGACTTTTCCCTTTTGTTGATAGGACCCAAGTTGTTTCTTAAGATTTTCTCTCAGAAGACAGGGTTCAATCCTGTTCTACACAGTGATTATCCTGGTGGTATCCCTGGAGATAAAGTCTACCTCAAAATTATGATTAAGGTCCCAGTGAATTTAATTAGAAAAAAATCACCCTTGGAGGTGCATCCATTGAATGATTCAATTATACATGATGTAGTTAAATGTAGACAAAGTGTTTATGGTCTTTCATGCTTACCTCATAGAGTGTTTGTAGCAGTAATCACATGGCAGTTTCCTCCTGAATTGAAATAAAAATGTAATAAAGTTTATATGAAATTATTCTCCATCCTTTACAAACTCAAAGTTCAACAATGCTGTAAAAAGACAGGAAAGCAGAACTGATTGAGACTCAAATGTTGCAAAGACTATTTCACTTTCACTGGTGTAAGAACAAATAGCAAAATTTTATTTGAAGCAATATATCACAGTTTGATGCTTTCTATCATTCTGATCAAAGTGTTGCTTTAATATGTTTGTTACTAAGACAAATTCACACAATCAAGAACATTCTGAATTTCTTTTTATAATCAAGATTCAGAGCATTTAAGTAAGAGTACATTTATATTAATTTTGAAAACTTCAACAACTTGAAAATTAATATTTCTCTGAATGACTGAGATGAAGTAGGCTTTCTACAAGCATGGAGTTGGTCATACTGAACCAGTTCAAGGTCCAGTGATGATGCTGTCTGTTTCCAGAGAGGGTATCAGCTCATGAAGGACAAGGAGAAGTCACCAGAGCCCAGAACATGGACTGAACACCATTCTCCTTATGCAGGTAACCCAGGAAGTGTATTAAAACACAACATTCTGAACAAAGCTTTATGTTTTCCAAGGGTACATTGGTGATGTAAGAATTAACTTTTCAAGAGTTGTCCTTTGAGATTTTCATGTCAGAAATCATTTGTGAGTATGAAATATGTGAAGATTGATTCTATTCTGTAACACTCTTTTTGGATGCTTTCATATTCTAATAATCTGAAATAAGTTTACCTTTTCAAGGTCATTCTTAAAGATTAATTTCAAGTGTAATTATTTGAGGATATTATCATGAGCAGATATTTGTAAATCAAAATATAGATTCAATTAATATCTTATCTAAATGCTGTTTCTTCATCTGCCAAAGAAAAAAAGATAGCACCTGTAGACCTGATTTAATAATTTTCAAGAACCTAAGCTAATGCTCTAAAAGCAAGCCATTTCTTCAATTCCCAGTTTTCTATTCACAAGTGAGCTTCAGCATTTGATCATATGTTTTTTGCCCATTTAGGGACAGTCTTCATTTAATTGTTTATATATTTTGTTATTATTTCATTTATTAGCTAATTATTCAGAAATCTTTATTCAATTTAGATATCTTTGTGTATATTGCTAAAATTTAAATAATTTCCATAAGCTATTTTTGTCTATTGTTGTGGTATCTTTTCCTAAGTCCTTAGACAAATTTGAAATTGTCAAATATATCTATTTGGGATTTTGATGATTGATTAAGAAGATTCTTCCACACAAAAATGTGGACAGTAACATGCTTTATTAAATGGAAAGTAAATATGAGGTAAACTTTGCTTTGCTTTTCTATTAAACCTTTAATTTGTGTTTATTTTTATATGTTTTCTCTATATGTACAATTAGCTTCAATATCAAAAGCTAGTTTTGGCACCTGATTTATTTAATAATGTGTAATTTTTCCACGTGTCTCTAGTCACATGCTTCTGAATTAGTCTGTAAATTTGTTGACGTTAGGAATTATCCTTTAACAAGCTGTGTGTTGTCATATCTGAAAGTAGTATTGGTGATTAATAATCCATACTGCCTACTTGTTGAAACAACAAGTTAGTTCAAGATTTCAGGAAGACAAACAGAAGTGCCTATGGAACAAAGGAACAATGTAACTGAGTTTGTCCTCTTGGGGCTCACTCAGAGCCCACAGGGTCAGAAAATATTATTTGCTGTGTTCTTGTTCATCTACATTGTCATGATGATGGGCAATGTACTCATAGTCATCACTGTGGTGGCCAGTCCAATGCTGGATTCCCCTATGTACTTCTTCCTTGGAAATTTGTCATTTCTGGATGCTGTTTATTCTACTAACTTCATCCTGAGTATGATTAAAAGCTTCATTTGTGGGAAGACAACCATTTTCTTCCAAGCTTGCATGGACCAGCTTTTTACGGAGCATTTATTTGGTGGTACTGAGATTTTACTCCTGGTGGTCATGGCCTATGACCACTATGTGGCCATCTGCAAACCCTTGCATTATTTGACAATCATGAATCAGCGAGTGTGTGTTCTGCTACTGCTCTTGGCCTGGGTTGGTGGGTTTTTGCATGCTGTCCTTCATCCTTTTTTTGTTTACAACCTTCCATTCTGTGGCCCAAATGTCATGGACCACTTTGTGTGTGACGTGTACCCCTTGTTAAAACTAGCCTGCACTGACACCCATATCATTGCCCTCACAGTGCTGCCCAAAAATGAGGCCATCTGTGTGATCATCCTTACACTCTTACTCATATCCTATGGGGTCATTCTGTGCTCCCTGAAGAAACTTAGTCAGGAAGGGAGGCTCAAAGCCTTGTCCACCTGTGGCTCCCACATCACTGTGGTGCTCCTCTTCTTTGTGCCCTGTATTTTTATGTATGTGATAACTCCTTCCACTTTAACTACTGACAAATTCTTGACTGTGTTTTACACTGTTTTCACTCCTATGCTGAATCCTCTAATCTATACTCTGAGAAATGGAGAAGTGAAAAATACCATGAAAAAGCTCTGGACCAGAAAAAGAAAATGAGGCACCTGGAAAATGTATCACATATTTTCAATCCAGACTTCTTCTTCCCAGGAAAGACATGTGTGATTATTTAACTTAGTAATGTATCCTCATGTTTAATAATATCAGCATGATGAGTGGATTTATTGTATGAATACTTCCAATGATCAAAATATGCTTTAAAATATTTTGTAATTTTCTAGTTCAATGCATATATTTTGTTGAAAAGATTTTTTAAGATATCCACAATTTCTTTGGGAAGGATGTATTGTTTGGGTTAAAATGTCTCTATTGAGACTACAGGTTTATATTCTATATGATGAGTTAAGCTATAGCTAAT
This sequence comes from Bison bison bison, assembly GCF_000754665.1. NCBI lineage: Eukaryota > Metazoa > Chordata > Mammalia > Artiodactyla > Bovidae > Bison > Bison bison. The sequence continues at coordinate 1,454,327 of NW_011494849.1, forward strand.
ACCATACATTTATTTAATTAGGGGAAGATTTTCCCATGTTTCTCTCTTAAATAATGTAATCTTTTTCAAAATTAATAGAGTTCATTACAAATAGTGACAGACTCTATTTCTTGGGCTCAAAAATCACTGCTGATGGTGACTGCAGCCATGAAATTAAAAGATGGTTGCTCCTTGGAAGAAAAGCTATGAACAACCTAGACAGCATATTAAAAAACAGAAACATTACTTTGCCAACAAAGGTTTGTATAGTCAAAGCTATGGTTTTCCCAATAGTCATGTATGGATGTGAGAGTTGGACCATAAAGAAGGCTGAGCACTGAAGAACTGATCCTTTTGAACTGTGGTGTTGGAGAAGACTCTTGAGAGTCCCTTGGACAGTCAGGAGATCAAACCAGTCAATCCTAAAGGAAATCAATTGTGGATATTCATTGGAAGGACTGATGCTGAAGCTGAAACTCCATACTTTTATAGTCATGTGATGCAAAGAGCCAAGTCATTGGAAAAGACAGAAGGCAGGAGGAGAAAGGGACAATAGAGGACATGACGGTTGGATGGACATGAGTTTGAGCAAGCCCTGGGAGATGGTGAAGGACAGGGAAGCCTGGAGTGCTGCAGTCCATGGGGTCATAAAGAGATGGACATGACAGAGTGACTAAACAACAGCACAGATATTGAAAAGAATTAGAAATATGACATAAAACTTGGTTCATTGCTCTTCACATAAAGACAGCATATGTTTATATTTCACATATGTGTTACTTTTGTGTCTATTAGAACTTTACATGTATTTTTTTGTTTATAGAGCTTTGCATGTTACAATTTAAGTTGAATGTCTCCTTTATTTGCTTACAGTATTTCTATACATATCTTTTTTTTTATTTAATTTTATTTTTTAACTTTACAATATTGTATTGGTTTGCCATATATCAAAATGAATCTGCCACAGGTATACATGTGTTCCCCATCCTGAACCCTCCTCCCTCCTTCCTCCCCATACCATCCCTCTGGGTCATCCCAGTGCACCAGCCCCAAGCATCCAGTATCATGCATCAAACCTGGACTGGCAACTCGTTTCATATATGATATTATACATGTTTCAATGCCATTCTCCCAAATCATCCCACCCTCTTCCTCTCCCACAGAGTCCAAAAGACTGTTCTATACATCTGTGTCTCTCTTGCTATCTCATATACAAGGTTATTGTTACCATCTTTCTAAATTCCATATATATGTGTTAGTATACTGTATTGGTGTTTTTCTTTCTGGCTTACTTCGCTCTGTATAAAAGGCTCCAGTTTCATATACAAATATAGCTTTTGCTGTTTATGTGTAAATTTAGAATAATTCACGAGCTTCAAATATACACTACAGAAGCTGTCACCAGATATTTTGGGTGATATCATTGTTAAGAAGAATGTTGACCATAGATATAATTCTTTTTGCTCTTATTAATGAACTAAAGATTATTATATAGTAAAGAGGCCAGGATATATTTTTCTTATTTGACAGAGATTTCATTCCTAATATTCTCCCTCTGTCTCTGAATCAATATTGAAGGAAAATATAATCTGCCTCTAATATATTTGGAAGCGTGTGGTCAAAGAAGATTATTTGTATGCATACCTTATTCAGTCTCGATTTATGAAGGGTTAAGTCTAAGGGGTCAAGTCTACAGGGCAATATTTTTTGTTTTTGCTTTTTTTTTTTTTTCCCCACTAGTAAACCACACTGTATGAGAAACCTTATATCCTAATTTTTATTCCTTTACCTGGAGATTCCTGACATTATCTCAAAGTCTTCCAAACACACTGCTGCTGATGCTAAGTCGCTTCAGTCATGTCTGACTCTGCGTGACACCATAGACGACAGCCCACCAGGCTCCCCCATCTCTGGGATTCTTCAGGCAAGAATACTGGAGTGGGTTGCCATTTCCTTCTCCAATGCATGAAAGTGAAAAGTGAAAGGGAAGTAGCTCAGTCGTGTCCAACTCTTCACGACCCCATGGACTGCAGCCTACCAGGTTCCTCCATCCATGGGATTTTCCAGGCAAGAGTACTGGAGTGGGTTGCCATTGCCTTCTTCACTCAAAACACACTGCTGCTGCTGCTGCTAAGTCTCTTTCAGTTGTGTCCGATGCTGTACAACCCCATAGACGGCAGCCCACCAAATAATAGCAAGCATTTGGGTTTAACACATTTTCAACGAGCTGCTCAGAAAGGGTCAGTGTCTCTTTGTGGTATGAATTACAGTTTAGTCTCCAAAGCCATGAGACTTTGTATCCAAAGATCCAAACATCCATAGGCCTGATCCAACAACACACATGTATATATCCCACCACACACTCAGATTGTATCCAACCTCATGTTAATCTCTATAACTATTTACACCAAGATGCTCAATCTTATATAGGTTTCTACCAAGTTGCAGATATGTGCCTATATGTGAACACACCCAGATTCTGTACCTGACAACACATGGGCAGTATTTGCCTATGGATATTGGAAGGACTGATGCTGAAGCTGAAACTCCAATACTTTGGCCACCTCATGCAAAGAATTGACTCATTGGAAAAGACCCTGATGCTGGGAGGGATTGGAGGAAGGAGGAGAAGGAGTTGACAGAGGATGAGATGGCTGGATGGCATCACCAACTAGATGGACATGAGTTTGGGTAAACCCTGGGAGTTGATGATGGACAGGGAGGCCTGGTGTGCTGCAGTTCATGGGGTCGCAAAGAGTCAGACACAACTGAGCAACTGAACTGACTTAACTGAGAGATGAGTTTGCATATGCATATACATATGTATTTGATGTGATCACACACAGGCCTGTGTCTATTATGTATATGGGGTGTATTTTTCCTTTCACTGCTCTGCATATGATCATAATGAATTTAGGCAAAGCTTAACTAAACAATTCTTCTCTTCCGTATGGGGTGGGCAGAGGTCATTGTCTACTAATCAGCATATTTCTGGGCTTTACAGAGGGCAAAAAATGACTGCAATTACATGAATGATGCCTTGGCAGGGATGGCTAGAAGATCAGGTTCTTCTGTATACAGGACTGTGTGAACCATGTGTGAGAAGAGAGGTCATCAGACTTGTAAAAGAGCAGTTTAGGACCCTCAGAGGGAGGAAGCCAAAACTATCAAGTCAGGTAAGCATCATCCCAACATTGTATCAGCCTGAAGTCCTGGATCTCAAGTTTTAAATCCAGACTGCTTCTACACATGGAAGGAAGCAAAATGAAAAGGTAACCTTCAGGATGTGAGAAAATTTTTGCAAATCATGAATTTATGTAGAATTAATATCGAAATATATAAATAACTTCAACTAAATAATATAAAAGCAAATAACCCCATGTAAAATGGGCCAAGAACCTGAATAGATATTTTTCTAAAAAAATTATACAGATGCCAAGAGGAACATAAGAATGTGCTCAACATCACTAATCAGGAGGAAATGCAAATCAAAACCAAAGTGAAATGTTACCTCACACCTGTTAGGATGGCCATATTATATATATATAGCAGACTACAGGGCTTCCTCAATGGCTCAGGGAGTAAAGAATCAACCTGCAGTGTGGGCTACACAGGTATGTGAAGTATCAGTACTATAACAGGATACATAATTTTAAATTAGTGAACATCTAAAAACAGGATTTAAAAATCATGCTTTTGGAAATGGTAGATCAATTTAAAAACCAATTATTGTAATGAACATTTAAAAATCAGATAGTTACCTACCTAAATGTTTAATTTACACAACACTAAATGTTAGGACTTTATAATAAACTCTTTTCATCAAATACATAAATGTGTAGGTGGTCACCTCTTTTTCTCTTGTCACAGTGTTTTGTCTTCATGTTGACTCAAAAGAGTTAAAAATTAAAGATGAGTGCCATAAAATTTCCCTCTGCTGTTTAGTTAACTTACATGAAATAACTGGATTTTGACAGGATCTGCTAAAGATGGTGAAATACCCCTGAGGTCCTATTAGCCACAGCTAAGTAACTTTACAGATTTTGCTGCAACAGGAAATGTGGTAGTACTTTTAAGGCTTATCCAGAGGTGCCATTTATAAATAGGCAAAGTCACTTATTGTAGCAGAACTAGTTGTCATTTTTAAATCTTACAACTTTTCTTTCTTGGTGAACTAACAGCTGCCTGAGTCCCTGGCCATGGACCTAAGTCAGATAAGTTCATAGGTGAGAATTTCTTTTTTTCAAGGAAATCATATTGTCATGGACTCTTTTAAATGGATCTTACAAAGCATACAATAGACTCTCTTAAATGGATCCTACAAATCATACAATCACTCCTCACCCACACTTATCTGACATTTAAATACATTTTGCAGTATACAAAGTGTTAAGAAAGACTCAAATACAATACTATCAGTTTAGAAGTGAAAATGTTTTGGGTCTTTTTCTTACATATATACATACATATATATATATATATATATATTATGCATATATAAATTAGTTTGAATTAAATTAGAATAATTATACAATTCACATCTGCATTCAAAATTTTCTCAAGTGTATATTACAATTTAAGATTGTCCATCTGATATTGCACAGCTTTAAAAAAAGCTCTATAAAATCTACATATTTATCAAATGGATGTACTATAATTTACATCTTTACTATAATTTACCATTTCTCCAATGCTGAACATTCCATGTCATTTCTACATTTTCCCATAGTTTTTAATAATTGTGTTGAAAAAATTGTGTGAATTGTGTTTGTAAATGTTGATTTTTTTTTTCCTTTAAGAAAACTTTCCATTAGGGTTTATTCCTAGAAAAAATAGTCTGGATACAAAGAAATGTGAAAAAAAAATATATTTCTTCATAGTTATTTTAAAATATATTTATTAATTACTTCTAATTCTGACTTATATGTACACACCTACATCTCTTTTCTGGTCTGTCAGGAGATCCCACATCAGAATAAGGAAATACAGTGAAATTACTATACTTGGTTTCTACAGAAGTGTACAATTTTCATCTTAGCAAAAAAAAAAAAATAATAATAAAGCTCTTCATTTATTTTTGAAAGATACACACATATATATATATATACATATATATATGCAGAATATATTTTACTATGTTTGTCTCCTCTCTAAGTTCCCAAATTTCTCATTCTATTAGTAATTCAGTATCCTGTAGCCAGGAATAGTGGATGATGTTTGCTATGAGAAGATGTGGAAAAAACAAAACAAAACATGAGAATGCATGTAGCATAAACACAAAGGAGTAGAAATTGTATTTCTATCATGGACGAATGCATTGCTGCTCTTTGGTAATGAGATTTCAGTTAGTCAGGGTATTTAAAAGGGACACTCTTCATGACTTTGTGGGAACAAAAAAACATTCATATACATAATAAGTGTCCAACAGATATCTGTTGAATGGATGAACTTGTAGTATGTACCAATCATAAGTAATAGACTTTATATGTGCTTGTCTGTGAATGTAAGTGTGTATGTATAGTGTATTATCTATCTAACTTACCTAGCTGACTAGTGCTTTCCGATATCCACATTAAAAATTTATTTTTAGAACTTTGAAAATAAATACTTCCTTTGATGAAAGATCCTCAACCCCTATGCAAAATCTTTTTTTATCCAAGTCTATAGAAGCTATGTGTTAGTAGCTTAGTCATGTCCAACTCTTTGCAACCCCAAGGACTGTAGCCCACCAGGCCCTTATGTCCATGGAATTTTCCAGGCAAGAATACTGGAATGGGCTGCCATTTCCTTTTCCAATAGAAACTATAAATTGATTGAATATGACTATGTTTAAATTGAATGTGGAGTAGGATTTTGAAGGATAAAAAATATCAAATAATGAACACCAGTTTGGGCTTCTCTGGTAGCTTAGATGGTAAAGAATCTGCCTACAATTCTGGAAACTCAAGTCCAATCCCTGGGTTGAGGAGATCCCCTGGGAGAGGGAATGGCTACTCATTCCAGTTTTCTTGCCTGGAGAATCCCATGGACAGAGAAGCCTGGTGAGATACAGTCCAGGGGTCACAGAGAGTCAGACAAATTAACAGACTAACAGTTTCACCTTCACTTCCAGAGACTCGTAGACATTTCCCTAAGCTCTCTGCTTATTATAGATACTTAACATCTTTCCATAGTTACAGTTGAGGGTTCAAATGTAAAATCTCATGGATGAGGGAATAGCACTTACCTCTGTTAGATACCAATCAGCTTACAAGATATATCTGAGAATTACAGTTTTCAGACTCAGAGGTGGAGAGGAAGGCTCCTGAGAATGGGACACCGAGATGAGTTAGTATGGTCAAACAGAACTAGAATCAAGAGGAGAATCAAGAATGCATGTATACAGCACAATATTTTCTCAGTAAATCACACATTACAAGTCTACAGAAGCTGTAAACTTATTGAAAATTGCATTATATTGCATGTGGAATGGAATGTTGAGTAATAAAAAGTGTAATTTTACAAATGCCATAATTATCTTTACCAGCTGAGCCACAAGGGAAGCACAAAAGTACTGGAGTGGGTAGCCTATCCCTTCTCCAGGGGATCTTAAGGACCCAGGAATCAAGCAGGGGTCTTCTGCATTGCAGGGGGATTCTTTACCAACTGATCTATCTTGAAAGCAAAATTACCCTGTAGCATACTATTTCCTACAGACAAGTAAATATTCTCATACTTAACCCATAAAGGGTGTTAGAAACTATTAAACTAAGGTGAAGCTTCCTTTCAAATGTTTATTTATGTTGCTCATAAAGTAGAGAGTAATGATAAACACATCAGGAGAAAACAACATTCGAATTCTTCCTGTGATTATGGTCTCAGGAAGCAGGCATACTTTACCCATGGAAAATGGCAATTCAAGCACTTACTCATCACCTAATAGGTTTCAGACACTGTCAATATCATGCCAGATATGATAGTAAGTGAGGAAACACAGCTGACTAACTTATGTGGTCTGCTTGGTACCAGGTAAAGTGTATTGCAATTGATAGATATATTTCTCTAAACTCCCTATTTATTATAGATAGTTACTGATAGTATCTTTCTTTCCATAGTTACAATTGAAAGTTCACATGTAAACTGTCATGGAAGAGGAAATAATTATTACCTCTTTGATACAAATATAAACTTATCAGATATATCTGAAATTACAATTTGTGAACTCACAGGTGAAAAAGGACTGAAAAGCAAGGAACAGTAAGATGACTTAGCAGAATCACATGGAGTTGGAACCAGGAAAAGAGTCCAGATCTTATGTAGAGAGCCCAGTATTTGCTCAGTAAATTACACATCAACTATTGCCCTCTATATGTTTTACAGGGACAGGTGATGGGTGTCTGAAGAGATGGAAAGCATCATGGAGAAAAAAAAAAAGACTTGAAACAAGTACTGGGGCAAATGCCAAGGACATGCTCCACAGTTACAGTGGCTGAACTATTGATTTCCTAAGAAATTCAGGCTAAATTCTTTCATGATTAATATGTATCAGTCTTTATTCATTTGTAGGAAATTCAGTTCCTAGGAGAATGTCGCTTCCTAAATGGATGTCTCAATGCCTCCTAAAAATGTGACTGAATTTATTCTCTTGGGACTCACACAGAATCCACTCCTGCAGAAGATACTCTTCATTGTCTCTTTGTTCATTTTCCTGTTCACTATGATGTCCAATCTGCTCATTGTCATCACCATCTCACTCAGCTCTGCACTGTCAAAAACTCCCATGTACTTCTTTCTCACTCACTTGTCCTTCATAGATGCCACCTTGACTTCTGTCACCACCCCCAAAATTACCATTGACCTACTGTACCAGAGGAGATCCATCTCATGGGGTGGCTGCCTGACTCAGCTTTTTTTAGAACACTTCCTCGGAGGATCAGAGGTCATCGTCCTCACTGTCATGGCCTATGACTGCTCCGTGGCCATCTGCAAGCCTCTGCACTACACGACCATCATGCGACAAGGTCTCTGCCAGCTCCTGGTGGTGGTGGCCTGGATCAGGGGTATCCTGCATGCCACCATGCAGATTCTTTTCATGTTCATGTCTGAACTGACCTTCTGTGGTCACAATGTCATTGACCACTTCATGTGTGATTTCTTCTCATTGATGGAACTTGCCTGCAGTGACACCTATAGACTTGGAATGGTAGTGGCAGCTAACACAGGGGGCATGTGCTTGCTCATTTTTTCCATACTATTTGTCTCCTACATAGTCATCCTGAGCTCTTTGAAATCTCATGGCTCTGAAGGACGGTGCAGAGCCCTCTCTACATGTGGCTCCCATTTTGCAGTAGTGGTGCTCTTTTTTGGTCCTTGTGTATTCACCTACATGTGTCCTGTGGTCACTTACCCTGTGGATAAGTGGGTGGCTGTGTTTTTTGCAATCCTTACTCCCATGTTAAATCCTAGCATTTACACAGTGAGAAACACAGGTGAAAAATGCTGTGAGGAGTTTGTTTAAGAGGAGAGTAGCTTAGGATGCTCAAAATGACATGAAAGTTATGATTTATATACAAAGGGAGGATTATATCTGTTGTAAAACATTAAATTTAAGAAATTTTTCAGATGATTTAGTGGAAAAGAAGGGACAGAAACCAACATTTTGTTGTAGCCTGGAGGAAGAGAGACTAGAATCTGTCCCATGATGCAAGGGTATGGCAAACTGTAGGCATTTTTTAAGCACTTTTTTTTATTCTTTTTTAAAAATTTTATTTAAAGGCTATTTTAATATCTTATTATTAAATTTATTTTTTAATATTTTATCTAGAGGCCTATTTTAATTAGAGGCTAATTACTTTACAATATTGTATTGGTTTTGCCATACATCGACATGAATGACTTTAATGTACTTTACCATGGCTTCAGTGTTCATGTTTAAACTGCAAAATAGGCAATGGAAAGAATATCTGTAAACCACAGTTTGATGATTACAGTAAGTTTTTCTCTAGGGTCTTATTGCTTTGTTACTAAATTCTTCATATATGTTACTTGGATGAAATTGGATTTTCCATAGGATCTTGACTTCAGAACTTCTATATGTGGTTAGCCAGTGTCAAAGCAAGCACAGAGATAGAAATTCTTAGATAGATACATGGAGGAAGAACAGTTGAGTGAAGGAGTAACAACTTTTTTTTTGTTTGTTTGTTTTCATACTATGAATGTACCAAAAGCAAAACCAGAGACACCCACAAAAGGAGAACAGAATAATTCACAATATGTCTGTAATTCTCTCCTTAAAAAATAAAGGACACATTTTGAAATTAGTCTTAATTTGCTTAATTTTCATAACTATCTCCATGGATCACTTTTTTAATATAAATAATATAATATAAATAAATATAGATATAAACATTTTCCATTTGAAGACTTAAGGGACCATTAGAAACAAGCTTAGGTATCTTTTGCAAATTTCAAAAAGCTTAGGTTCTAAATTTCAAAGCATAGGTTCCAAAGCTTTTGATCTGTAGGTCTGCCACATACATGTACATCAAATTGACACTTTATTATCTATCAGGCACTTTCACATCAGTTCACTTTTCTAAATATTAAACTGGTAGATACATTATTATTATCCCAGTTTTCCAGAGAAACAAATTTAAACCAAGAGAGTTTTACTAATTTGCTTGACTCAATTCACATATGTTTTCTTTACAAAATGTGTCAGGAACTATTACACTGGAATTCAGGTTCCTTTCAAAAGTTTAACCTAAAAACTTGCAATCCAGGTCCTTAAAACTCAATTTTACTTCCTTTCAGATGAAATATAGGTGTCCATAGTATGCTGAGGCAGAAATCTATCTGCAGTCTTAATGATTCGATTTTTCCTTGGAGGCAGTGTTATCAAACGTGTTGTAGCCTTCTTTCACATGTGGCAATATATTTCAGCAGCACAAGTGTATTCCTTTTTTTTAAAGTTCAAATTATGCCACTTCACTTTACAAAGACCAGCATTAGTACAGTAATGCAATCTATAAATGAAAATAATATGAAAAAGACCACACATGTATATAATATATGAGTACACATTCTATATATGTATATATATCACTTTGCTGTGCACTTGAAATTAACACAAAATTATGAATTAACTGTACTTCAATAAAAGAAAAATGGAAAAATATCTAAAAACTCCCCAACATTAGTGTAAATATAGGCTGTCATTTTCTTTTCTTTTTATTTTTTTTACCTTTTTTTTTTTTTACTTTTTTATTTTATTTTTTAAATTTACAATATTGTATTGGTTTTGCCAAATATCAACATGAATCTGCCACAGGTATACACATGTTCCCCATCCTGAACCCTCTTCCCTCCTCCTTCCCCGTACCATCCCTCTGGGTCATCCCAGTGCACCAGCCCCAAGCATTCAGTATCATGCCTCGAACCTGGACTGGCGACTTGTTTCATATATGATATTAAACTAGTACACTGGGACGACCCAGAGGGATGGTATGGGGAGGGAGGAGGGAGGAGGGTTCAGGATGGGGAACACATGTATACCTGTGGTGGATTCATTTTGATGTTTGGCAAAACTAATACAATTATGTAAAGTTTAAAAATAAAATAAAATTTAAAAAAAAAAAAAAAAAACATGTTTCAATGCCATTCCCCAAAATCATTCCACCCTCTCCCTCTCGCACAGAATCCAAAAGACTCTTCTTTACATCAGTGTCTCTTTTGCTATCTCGTATACAGGGTTATTGTTACCATCTTTCTAATTCCATATATATGCGTTAGTATACTATATTGGTGTTTTTCTTTCTGGCTTACATCACTCTGTATAATAGGCTCCAGTTTCATCCACCTCATTAGAACTGATTCAAATGTATTCTTTTTAATGGCAGAGTAATACATGTCATTTTATTTTAAAATGAAAAAGCCATTTGTATTTATTTTCATTCATGGAAATAAGTCCTAAAGTAGGTCTTCATAAAAGCCAAATGGCTAAGGTGAACCTTCAGAAACTGGGGGATAGCTGCAATGCTTCTCTATGCAGGTAAACAATACCTCCATGCTCAGATATTACCAAATGTTCAAATTATTAATGAAAAAGCTCCAGTTGATCACTGAATTTGAGAAATTGATAATTGTGTAAAGTAACACACATTGTACTGGTGTGTGTTTCTCCTAAGAATCAATGGGGCAGAATATTTAGATTTGTTGTGTAAGGAAACTTTGGTTTAATCTGGAAACTTCATTTGATGAAAATATTAGGCATTAAGTGAAGGGAGTGAGCTCATTACCGTTGCAGGCCAACTATGAGGTACATTTTCACAGGTTCTTTACAAACTTTAACTCTATTATTGGAGGAACAAGTATCAGTAGAAACATTTTTTTTCTCCATTTTATATTAGAGGAAAATGTGACTGAATAAAGTTAAGCAAGAATAGGAAGGTTTTTAGGTTTGACTACCTCTATTCCTTCACTTCACAATACTCCTTGTTGTCATGATGTGAAAATATCAAAACACAGGTCTGCTCATTGGCCATGTTACCACTGAGGTATCCTTCTCTTATTTCATTTGTGGAGGGGAAGCACTTTCTTCCCTTCATCTCCCTGTTGATCTCCTTTTCCCAGGTTACTTACCCTACATGGATTTCTGTTATGTTAAAAAAAAAAAGAAAAAGTCATCTGATGATCTCTTTTTGGCAGATATATTACCCTTCATGAAGATCATGATAAATGGGATATAGGGGGCTCAATAAATTAAATTAAAATGTTGAATTTCAAATAAAATGACAACTTGGGTGAAAGAGACATCTACAGGAAAACAGAGCAACTCTGTTATTGAGGAAGTTGATACTTCATTAGAACATGAAAGAAACACCTTGAAAAGCTAAATAGCTGCTATTTTCCATATGGCTTTTTGCATTGTTATCCTGTAGTGTTCACTCATTACTGGGAAAAGTGGCTCCATAATCAATTCATTTTAGGAAATTTTCAGTTATTTAATTTATCCAAACAATACTCTTCTGTGTTTACAGTGGGTTAGAGAGTTATGGGAGCTGGATATAAAAATGTGGATAATTAAAAATAACAACAGGATGGTTTATAGGTGAAATTAAGATTCCAGTGGGAAATAGATGGATAGTGAGTGAACAAAGAAAGAAGCAAAAAAAAAAATATATATCATTTTGTTGGTAATAGGGAAGATGAGAAACATTTTATAAGAACAGGATAGAGGTGAGCATTGGATAGGGATTTATATAGTTATTGGAAGCATGGAAAGAATTCAGTTTGGTCTGAATTTAAATAGCCATATTAGCCCACCCCACCTTTTTAAAGAATAGGTCATTTAAAAATGTGTATTTGAAATGGGAGTAATAGTAGCTACCCAGAGTGTTTGCTAAAAGTGTCTACATCCCAATGTGAGTTCCAGTTTTCTCCTTCCAGCCTGGGTGGCTCTGCCCAATATCAGCAACTTGATCTGACTCAGACTCCATTCAGGTTTCTATTTCTTCTCAGACTCTGTATGATTTCATGTGTGACCTTTAAGGCTGGAGTCTGTTTTCTATAGCCCACTAGCTCTCTGGAAAGAAACTCTCACTGATTTTAAAGTCATATGTGCACGGGGGATTACCTTCCCAGTTCAGGACCCCTGAACTGAGTAGTTCTCTTTGGATCTCAGGTCCACTGGCTCCTTTGGGAGCCTCTCTGCAACTGGATTGTCTCTTGTTTTGAGTGTTGCCTACCTGAGGTATAGGGCATGACTACACCCTGTATCTACCACTCCTATTGGTCTTGTTGTGAATCCTCTGTATATTTTTAGTAACAGAAGAACTGCTAGTCTCCAGGTCATTCTAATCAATAATGATTCTGTAAATACCTGTACTTTTATTGTTTTCTTTGAGAGTTACATGTATTCTTTGTCCTTCTACTCCATCATGGCCACTTCACCCTGTATGTCTGTCTGTCACAACTATTAGAGCCTGGCACATTTATAAATGGTGTAACTTTTCATAAATTCCTTTGGCATCTTTTCTTGTTCTATCACTTTTCCTTTAAAACTCAACTAAACATTGCTTTTGCTTGGAAGACTTCACTGATTCCAGTTTAATTGAAATATTCCTACCCTGTGACCCTTTTGTCAATGTTCTAATAATATGATTTTTTACATTAGTTTGGGATAGTTTGATGTGTCATTGTGTATCATATCACTGGAAATAGGAAACTATGCCTTTTTAACTTGGTCATCACAATGTCTGTGCCACGTTGGACACAAATCAATACTCTATAAACTGTTTTAATTTAAAAGATAAATTAAACAAGTTTAACTTATCATTCACTTAAAAATTTTCCCGTTTGTTCCATAGGAAAACTAATTCTAATGTGTTAACTCAGCTCCTGTACAGACTTGCCAGATGCAAGGAACAAAATAAGTTATTTTATCCTCTTGGGCCTAATGCAGAATCCGAAGGAGCAGAAAATCCTTTTAGTGATGTCTTGCTCTTCTATATTTTGACCTTGGTGGCCAACCTACTCATTGCCATGATTATAACCATCAACAGGATCCTGAACTCAACACAGTACATTTTTGTTGGCTAATAATTTTTAGATCAAATGCATTCCTTTTCTTCCTTAGGAAGAATTACTATGAACAAAACTAGCAGAGGTGATTGCATTCCAGCTGAGTTACCTAAAATCCTAAAAGATGATGCTATTAAAGTGCTGAACTCAATATGCCAGCAAATTTGAAAAACTCAATAGTAGCCACAGGACTGGAAAAAGGTCAGCTTTCATTCAAATCCCAAAGAAGGGCAAGCCAAATAATGTTCAAGTTACCATACAATTGCACTCATCCATTGTCCTCAAAATTTTGAGGACAGGACACTCAAAATCCTTCAAGCTAGGCTACAGTGGTACATGAACCAAAAACTTCGAGATCCACATGGTGAGTTTTGAACAGGCAGAGGAACCAGAGGTTAAATTGCCAACATTTGTTGGATTATGGAGAAAGCAAGAGAGTTCAGGAAAAAATCTTATAATTCATTGACTATGGTAAAGCCTTTCACTGTGCGGATCACAACAAATTGTGGAACATTCTTAAACAGAAATACCAGACGACCTTACCTGTCCCCTGAGAAACCTACCTTTTGGTCAAGAAGCAACAGAGGCTGGACATGAAACAACTGGTTGGTTCAAAATTGGGAAAGGGGTACAACAAGGCTGTATATTGTCTCCCTGCTTATTTAAATTTTGTATGCAGAATATTGCAGATAGTAATTGCAACCATGAAATTAAAAGATGCTTACTCCTTGGAAGGAAGGTTATGACCAACCTAGATAGCATATTGAAAAGCAGAGACATTACTTTGCCAACAAAGGTCCATCTAGTCAAGGCTATGGTTTTTCCTGTGGTCATGTATGGATATGAGATTTGGACTGTGAAGGAAGCTGAATGCTGAAGAATTGATGCTTTTGAACTGTGGTGTTGGAGAAGACTCTTGAGAGTCCCTTGGACTGCAAAGAGATCCAACCAGTCCATTCTAAAGGAGATCAGTCCTGGGTGTTCATTGGAAGGACTGATGCTAAAGCTGAAACACCAATGGCCACCTCATGTGAAGAGTTGACTCATTGGAAAAGACTCTGATGCTGGGAGGGATTGGGGGCTGGAGGAAAAGGGGACGACAGAGGGTGAGATGGCTGGATGGCATCACCGACTTGATGGACATGAGTTTGAGTGAACTCCGGGAGTTGGTGATGGACAGGGAGGCCTGGTGTGCTGTGATTTGTGGGGTCGCAAAGAGTCAGACACTGCTGAGCAACTGAACTGAAATGATGCAGAATATATCATGAAAAATGCCAGGCTGGAAGGCTCACAAACTGGAATCAATATTGTTGACAAAAATATCAACAACTTCAGATATGCAGATGATAACACTCTAATGCCAGAAAGTGAAGAGGAATTTAAAGATCTTCTTGATAAGGGTGAAAGAGGAGAGTGAAAAAGCTGGCTTGAAACTCAACATTAAAAAATCTAAAATCATGGCATCCAGTCCCATCATTTCATGGCAAATAGAAGGGGAAAAAGTAGAAACAGTGACAAACTTTATTTTCTTGGACTCCAAATTCACTGCAGATTGTGACTGCAGTTATGAACTTAAAAGAAGCTTGCTCCTTGGAAGGAAAAGAATGACAAATTAGACAGTGTATTAAAAAGCAGAGACATCACTTTGCCAACAATGGTCTGTATAATTAAAGCTATGTTTTTTCCAGACATCATGTATTGATGTGAGAGTCAGACCATAAAGAAAGCTCAGCACAGAAGAACTAATGCTTTTCAATTGTGGTGATGGAGAACATTATTGAGAACCCCTTGGACAGAAAGATCAAACCAGTCAATCCTAAAGGAAATTAAGTATGACTATTCATTGGAAAAAATGATGCTGAAGATGAAGCTCCAATAATTTGGCCAACTGATGTGAAGAGTTGATTCATTTGAAAAGACCCTGATGGTGGGAAAGATTGATAGCAAAAGGAGAAGGGGGTGGCAGAGGATAAGAAGACTAGATAGCATCGCAGAGTCAGTGGAAATGAATCTGAACAAACTCCAGGAAATAGTAGTGGACAGAGGAGCCTGGCATGCTGCCATCCATGAAGCCACAGAGAGTCAGACATGACTTAGACATTGAACAAAAGCAATGCCAAATGAAATTTTTATAGAGTTGCTAGTTTCAAATTACTATCTATTTTATTACTTTCTCATTCTTTTTTTTTTTTTTTTTTGTAAATTTTTAATCATATTCTTATCTTTACCTTCATTCTATATACTGCCTTATGATCCAGCAATCCCATTGCTGGGCAAACACACTGAGGAAACCAGAATTGAAAGAGACACATGTACCCCAATGTTCATCGCAGCACTGTTTATAATAGCCAGGACATGGAAGCAACCTAGATGTCCATCAGCAGATGAATGAATAAGAAAGCTGTGGTACATATACACAATGGAGTATTACTCAGCCATAAAAAGAATACATTTGAATCAGTTCTAATGAGATGGATGAAACTGGAGCCTATTATACAGAGTGAAGTAAGCCACAAAGAAAAACACCAATATAGTATACTAACGCATATATATGGAATTAGAAAGATGGTAATAATAACCCTGTATACGAGACAGCAAAAGAGACACTGATGTAAAGAACAGTCTTTTGGACTCTGTGGGAGAGGGAGAGGGTGGGATGATTTGGGAGAATGGCATTGAAACATGTCTAATATCATATATGAAACAAGTTGCCAGTCCAGGTTCAATGCACAATACTGGATGCTTGGGGCTGGTGCACTGGGACAACCCAGAGGGATGGTATGGGGAGGGAGGAGGGTTCAGGATGGGGAACACATGTATACCTGTGGAGGATTCATTTTGATATATGGCAAAACCTATACAATATTGTAAAGTCAAAAAATAAAGTAAAATTAAATTAAATTAAAAAGTGAATAAATGTGAAAGCTTACTAGAAAAATAAATATATTTTTATTTATATCATTAATTTTTATGTTAATGATATAGTAAAATTATTTTTCATTAAAAATAAACTGTTTAGTGCTGTATTAATTTTATTCAATTTCATTTGTCTTAAATATGAAATTTTAGTATAATATCTTAATTTATTAAATAAGCATTATAGATAAGATGGTTAGTAATAAATACTAAATAAAAATCCATGCAAAGTGAAATAATGTAGAATAAACCTCCTCCCATCCCAATTCAGATTCTCTCAGTCCTTCCAGATGCAGTCACTATATTCTTTTCTTAAGATTCTTCAAGTAATAATCATAAAATTAAGCAAGTTTTTGAAATTTTGTACATATAGGTTCCAGAATTAGCGCTGAGTCAACTTTTGATGTATCTAAAATTTTAATTTTCGTAGTTATTGCCAGCATGCGAATTCATTTAGGCATGTATTCCTAGGTTTTAACTGATTTGTATTTCTTTTCCATGACTGCTTATGAATGAGTTTTATATGTTTTCTTAGATTGCTAATCTTTTCCATACTGATTTTGATGGTGTGTTCACTTTGACAATATTTATGCTTTCAACTCATAAATATGGGACATCCTTGTGTCTTTAATTTTTTTCATCAATGTCATCTAGTTTTCAGTGCACGAATCTCCAGTCCTTGGATCCATTTATTCCTATATATTTTATTCTGCTTGATGCTATTGTAAGTGGGATTATTTAATTCAATAATTAATTAAGTTCTGTTTTGGGTAGTTCATTGTAAATATATTTAGATACGACATTTCAATATGTTGATTTTATACCCTGAAAAGATGTTGGATTTGTTTTGCAGTTCTAAGAGTTGTGGTGTGATTATTTGCTTTTATATATGTAAGATTATGTCTATTCTGTAGTCTTTTAAATATGGTTTCTTGTTCTTAGTATCATACACATCACATTTATGCATATTAATGTGTTAATCAGGAGTTTATTCATTTTATTGCTGAATAATATTCCATTTTATGGATGTATCACCATTCTTTATCTTTTATCTTAACTAAGATACATGTTGACTGTTTCCAGCTATTTACAATTATGATTAAAACCGCTCTAAATATTTACATAGAGTTTTGTGAGAAAAGCAAACAGACCAGAAACAATATGCACTAATTATTTTTAAAACACTAGTTGGGAGAAATAAGAAACAATGATCAATAAAAGATAAGAAACAAGTTGAGTTCTCAGATTTTCCCATTTTACCTTTAAAAAGTTTCCATGTTGTTGTGCAAAGACGTATATCTCAGAAAGATCCTGGTAGATTCACTGAGTTGAGGACATGACTTTCAGAGTCTGAGGAGACCAAAGCACATAGAATTCTTAGGCTAGAACACTATGGAGGGCAGAGCTATAGACTTAGGGTTGGGAGGGTGGAGTTGGAGAGCAAGAGAGAAAGATTTACCAAAGACCTGGAGAGCTAGAGAGAGAGAATTCAGAACTAAAGAGCATACCCCTCAAATGTTTATGAGAGAACTGATCTGAGCTTGCATTTGAGGAAAATATCTGAGGCTGGGGAAAGATTTACCAGATGGATTAGAGAGAAGAAGGCTTGGTCCCCACATTGGGTAGGAAGAAAGCCTGTTCTCACCAGCTGGAAAACTCATAGTTCCCAGAGGCAGTGCTGTTGGTTGAATACTTAGAAAGACTTTACCTCAGTAGTAGGTCTTGATTAGTACTCACCTGAGCACTTCTGACGACCTGGCTCAAAACTGTATCAAAAAAATTTTTAAAAAATCTTAAAGAGAACATCCAAACAAATCAAAATAACTAACGTGTTCAGAACTTTGTACCTGTAATTGTGAGATATTAATCCTTATTTTCCTTTTGATGCCCTTGTTTCATTCTAAGAGTTATGTTTGGTGCATAAAATGCATTAGTATGAATATTAATTATCTCCTTTCTTTAAAGGTGTTTATGTAAGATTGGTACTATACCTGGATTAGTTGTTATGCAGAATTGATTAATTACATTTACAAACAATGAAATTTTGTGGAGAGGAAAAGAAGGATTATAAGCTGCTTAGGTATTAGATTATTCCAGCTTTTAATTATTTTTCTGTGTGTGTTTATAAACTTGTCTTTTTCTGTAGCATAGGTCCATTTTCTTTCAGTTGGCAGTGATGATGTCATAAATTCATTTAAGATATCATTGTGCCTGGATTTATCTCTGGGCTTTCTATTAAATCCACGCACATATGGACACCTTATCTTTGACAAAGGAGGCAAGAATATACAATAGATTAAAGACAATCTCTTTAACAAGTGGAGCTAGGAAATCTGGTCAACCACTTGTAAAAGAATGAAACTAGACCACTTTCTAACACCATACACAAAAATAAACTCAAAATGGATTAAAGATCTAAATGTAAGACCAGAAACTATAAAACTCCTAGAGGAGAACATAGGCAAAACACTCTCTGACATACATCACAGCAGGATCCTCTATGACCCACCTCCCAGAATATTGGAAATAAAAGCAAAAATAAACAAATGGGACCTAATTAAACTTAAAAGCTTCTGCACATCAAAGGAAACTATTAGCAAGGTGAAAAGACAGCCTTCAGAATGGGAGAACATAATAGCAAATGAAGCAACCGACAAACAACTAATCTCAAAAATATACAAGCACATCCTACAGCTCAACTCCAGAAAAATAAATGACCCAATCAAAAAATGGGCCAAAGAACTAAATAGACATTTCTCCAAAGAAGACATACAGATGGCTAACAAACACATGAAAAGATGCTCAACATCACTCCTTATCAGAGAAATGCAAATCAAAACCACTATGAGGTACCATTTCACGCCAGTCAGAATGGCTGCGATCCAAAAGTCTACAAATAATAAATGCTGGAGAGGGCGTGGAGAAAAGGGAACCCTCTTACACTGCTGGTGGGAATGCAAACTAGTACAGCCACTATGGAGAACAGTGTGAAGATTCCTTAAAAAACTGGAAATAGAACTGCCTTATGATCCAGCAATCCCACTGCTGGGCATACACACTGAGGAAACCAGAAGGGAAGGAGACACGTGTACCCCAATGTTCATCGCAGCACTGTTTATAATAGCCAGGACATGGAAGCAACCTAGATGTCCATCAGCAGATGAATGGATAAGAAAGCTGTGGTACATATACACAATGGAGTATTACTCAGCCATTAAAAAGAATACATTTGAATCAGTTCTAATGAGGTGGATGAAACTGTAGCCTATTATACAGAGTGAAGTAAGCCAGAAGGAAAAACATAAATACAGTATACTAACGCATATATATGGAATTTAGAAAGATGGTAACAATAACCCGGTGTACGAGACAGCAAAAGAGACACTGATGTATAGAACAGTCTTATGGACTCTGTGGGAGAGGGAGGGGGTGGGAAGATTTGGGAGAATGGCATTGAAACATGTAAAATATCATGTAAGAAACGAGTTGCCAGTCCAGGTTCGATGCACGATACTGGATGCTTGGGGCTAGTGCACTGGGACGACCCAGAGGGATGGTATGGGGAGGGAGGAGGGAGGAGGGTTCAGGATGGGGAACACATGTATACCTGTGGCGGATTCATTTTGATATTTGGCAAAACTAATACAATTATGTAAAGTTTAAAAATAAAATAAAATTAGAAAAAAAAAGATATCATTGTATTAACTTTCTACAATATGTGAAATCTGAAGTGATGATCTGCTTTTCAATCTTGATTCTGTTAATTAGGCATTTTTTTTCTTGTTTTCCCTTAGTCCATTTTCTAGAAACTTATCAATTTATTTAATGTTCAAAGAGTCAATTTTTAGTTTTCAATAGATTTGTTATTTTCAATCACTTTTGAATGAAGTTTGTATTCTCAATACTGTTTCTATACTACAGTGTTTTCTGGGTTTGTTTTAATTTTTCTTTTCTAATAAAAAGAAAACTCAGTTCATTCCTGAAAATACTTATTTATTGTTTTCTAATATTTGCCTTTGAAGTCATAAATTTGTCTTTACACACTCCTCTAGCTGTATACAGTTAATTTATATATACAGCATTATATTGTTATAGCTAGTCTTTCATATATATGTGTATATATATGTGTATATTTCATAGA
Source organism: Bison bison bison (assembly GCF_000754665.1). Taxonomy (NCBI): domain Eukaryota; kingdom Metazoa; phylum Chordata; class Mammalia; order Artiodactyla; family Bovidae; genus Bison; species Bison bison. The sequence continues at coordinate 1,474,923 of NW_011494849.1, forward strand.
TGCCTTTCATATTTTTTAATACATGTATATCACACTCTTTATGTTGAAAATATACCTGAAAATGTTCATGATTAATTTCAGGCCTTTGTTTGCTAGGTAATTGAAAAATATTATACTTTTGTTATCAATTTCTAACTGAACTACATTATATGTATATATAAACTGTATGATATTGCAACTTGTGTCATGGTCTAGTGTATTTTCTACTTTGGTGAATGCCCCATGAGCATTCTGAGTTGAATGAAATAGCTCCATAATGTTTTCTCTTTCTGGACTTTGATAAACAGATTCTATCAACTTACCTGTCTGAAATTAGGTGACAATTTTATCTGCATTTAAAATAAACTTTAAATGACTTGCTCTGAAATTAGTATTCATCATTTTTGAAAATCAGTTCAGAAATAATCTTCAAAGACAGTTTAAGCTTAAAGAGATTTGCCAATTTTGAAGATCATAATTAAAATGAGGTTTTTGCATGTATCTTTTCTGCTCATACTGGACTTTTCTGTTTTAATGAAATGTTCTCAAGTTATTTTTTAGTATTTTCCCCCAGAGGACAGAGTTCTATAAGTTATTTTCTACACAATGACCATCCTTGCATCTCTGGAGATAAATTATATGCCCTCAGAATTATGATTATGGTCTCAAAGAATTTAATTAGAAAAAAAAATCACCATTAGAGATGCACTAATTGAATGACTCAATAGTAGTTACTTCAGTTAAATGTAGATAAAGTTTAGAATCATTTACCCTTATCACAGAGACAATTTGTCTTTAGTAGTAATCACATGACGGGCTTCTTCTCAAATCAAAGGGACAGAATCAAAGCACAATAATGTAAGTATATGAAATTATTCTCCTTCTTTCAGGAAATCCAAAGAACAATGCTGTATGAAAACAGGGCAGTCTAACTGATTGAGAACCAAAATATTGCAAAGGTTATTTCACTTTCATTGGTATAAATGAAAACAGCAAAAATTTATTGTGAACAAATCTTACATAATCTGGATAGTTTCCTCCATCAAAATATTGATTTAACATGTGTTTGTTATCAGCACACATTGCCCAATGGTGGATATTTTGAGCTCCTCTTCACAATCAAGATTCAGAGTTTTTAGGTAACAGGACATTGATATTCACTTTGAAAATCCAAACAATTTGAGAGTTTTTTTTTTTTTTTCTTTCCTTGAATGTCTGAGATGGATTAGATTTCCTGCAACCATAGAATATGTTGGTCACTTGGAACCAGTTCAAAGTCCAGTGATGCTGCATGTATCTTGTTCACTGTGTTTCCAGAGATGGCATCAGTGAACAAAAGTCAATGCTTTGAGAAGGCACTAGAGCCCAGAACGTGAGTTGAATGGCTTTCTCCATATGCAGGTAAACCTGGAAGTATATTTAGACACAAAATTCTGAACTAGGCTCACCATTTTGCTACAGTACATTGATGTTCTGAGAATTCAGTTATTTAAGAGTTTTATTTTGTGATTTTCATAAATCAGCCATGTTATAAACCCTTTGTGATTCCTAAAATATGTGAAGACTGATTCTATTTTGTTATACTTTTTTTAAGATATTTTCATATTTTAATGATCTGGAATAAATTTGCCTTCTGGAAGACATTCTTAGAAATTAATTTCAACTGTAACAATTTGGGGATATTTTCATGGGCAGATATTTGTAAATCTGAAGATAGATTCAATATGTTCTCTAAACATAACTTATTAACCTGATGAAATTAAAAGATGAAGCAGCAGCTTTACACCTTGATTCAGTGATATTTAAGAAAGTAATTTAATGCTATAGTAATCAAGCTGTGACTTCAATTTCTACTTCTTCTGTACATAGGTGAGCTTCAGCATCATATCACATGTTTGTTCACCATTTAGAGGTATTCTTCCTTTAACTTTCATTTATATTTTTATCTTTATTAGTTAATTGTTTATGCATATTTGTCAATTTTATATATTAACTGTATGTTACCGGCTCAGCTGGTAAGGAATTCGCCTGCAATGCGGGAGACCTGGGTTCGATCCCTGGATTGGGGAGATCTCCTGGAGAAGGGAACCCACTCCAGTAGTCTGGCCTGGAGAATTCCATGGACTATATAGTCCATGGGGTTGCAAAGAGTCGGACATGACTGGGTAAATTTCAGTTTCACTTGATATTTTTATTCATGTAAATTTGTTTCCAAACTACTTTTGTCTATTGGTGTTGTGGCATCATTTCCTAAATTCTTTAAAAAAAATTGAAATTGTCAGATATGTCTATTTTGTATTCAAAAATTCATTAAAAAGATTCTTCTACTTCTAGCATGTAATGTCACATTTTATTAAATGGAAAGTAAATGAAAGGTAAACTTTGCTTTCCTTTTTCATTAAATGTTTAATCAGTTTTTATTTTATATGTTACTAGCTTATGTACAATTTAATTAGCATCTTCATGGAAAGCTAGTTGTGGCAACTCATTTATTTAATACTGTGTCTTTTCCCCAGAAATATCTCTAATCACTTGCTTCTCCATGAGTTTACAATATTGTTAAGTTTAGGGACAATGTTTTAATCAGTCTGTATTATAATATCTGAAAGCATCAGAACATAATAAAACATATAAAAGACTTCAATAACTCATCTCTAATAATTTTATTCACAGGTAATTTGGTGCTGAACTCTGAACTAAGACATAAAGAAGCACCTATGGAACATAGGAATAATGCTATTGAGTTTGTCCTCTTAGGGCTTGCTCAGAGATCCCAGGGACAGAAAATACTGTTTGTGGTGTTCTTGCTCATCTACATTGTGACGGTGGTGGGCAACTTACTCATTGTCCTGACTGTGGTGTTCAGCCTAACCCTGGATGACTCATGTACTTCTTTCTTGGCTACTTATCATTTTTGGATGCTCTTTACTCTACAATCTTCACCCCAAATATGATTAAAAACTTCATTTGTGAGAAGAAAACCATTTCCTTCCAAGCCTGCATGGCCCAGCTTTTATTTTATTTTATTTTATTTTTATTTTTAAACTTTACAAATTGTATTAGTTTTGCCAAATATCAAAATGAATCCGCCACAGGTATACATGTGTTCCCCATCCTGAACCCTCCTCCCTCCTCCCTCCCCATACCATCCCTGTGGGTCGTCCCAGTGCACTAGCCCCAAGCATCCAGTATCCTGCATCAAACCTGGACTGGCAACTCGTTTCATACATGATATTATACATGTTTCAATGCCATTCTCCCAAATCTTCCCACCCTCTCCCTCTCCCACGGAGACCAAAAGACTGTTCTATACATCTGTGTCTCTTTTGCTGTCTCGTATACAGGGTTATTGTTACCATCTTTCTAAATTCCATATATATGCATTATTATACTGTATTGGTGTTTTTCTTTTGGCTTACTTCACTCTGTATAATAGGCTACAGTTTCATCCACCTCATTAGAACTGATTCAAATGTATTCTTTTTTAATGGCTGAGTAATACTCCATTGTGTATATGTACCACAGCTTTCTTATTCATTCATCTGCTGATGGACATCTAGGTTGCTTCCATGTCCTGGCTATTATAAACAGTGCTGCGATGAACATTGGGGTACACATGTCTCTTTCTCTTCTGGTTTCCTCTTAAAAAACTGGAAATGGCCCAGCTTTTTATGGAGAACTTATTTGGTGGTGCTGAGATTTTACTCCTGGTGGTCATGGCTTATGACCGCTTCATGACCATCTGCAAACCCTTGCATTATTTGACAATCGTGAATCAGCGAGTGCATATTTATGCTCTTGGCATGGGTTGGTGGGTTTTTACATGCTGTTCTTCATGCTATCTTTATTTACAATCTTCCCTTCTGTGGCCCCAATGTCATTGACCATTTCTTCTGTGACTTGTACCCCTTGTAAAAACTTGCCTGCACTGACATCCACATTACTGCCCTCTCATTAGTTGTCAATGATGGCACAATATCTGTGGTCATCTTTGCACTCTTATTCATCTCCTATGTGGTCATTCTGCACTCCCTGAAGAATCTTAGTCAGAAAGGAAAGCACAAAGCTTTTTTCATCTGTGGCTTCTACATTACTGTGGTGCTTCTCTTCTTTGTGCCCTGTATTTTTCTGTATGTGAGACCACCTTGTACTTTACCTGTTGATAAATCTTTGGCTGTGTTTTATACCACAGTCACCCCTATGTTGAACCCTCTATTCTATACTCCAAGAAATGGAGAAATGCAAAACGCCATGAAAAAGCTCTGGATCAGAAAAAGAAATTGAAGCACCAGGGAAAAGCATCACCTATTTTCCCTGAAGAATTGCTCTTCCCAGGAAAGTCATGTGTGACTACTAGGTCTCCTGAAATGAAGGAGACCTGCATTTGATTCCTGGGTTGGGAAGATCCCCTGGAAAAGGGAATGGCAACCCACTATAGTATTCTTGCCTGGAGAATCTCATGAACAGAGGAGCCTGGCAGGCTACAGTCCATGAGGTCACAAAAAGTTGAATATAACTGAGCAACTACCACACACACACACACACACACACAAAACAACACCAATAACAAATATCTCATGTTTAATAACTTTAGCAAGATGAAAAAAATTATTATGTGAATAATTCCAATGATCAAAAATATTTAAGATTTTCCTTCTTCAAAGTATATATATATA
>NW_011494849.1:1479677-1496329 GCF_000754665.1 Bison bison bison
TATATATATATATATATATATATATATATATATTTAAAATACATTTGTAAGATTTCTGCAATTAAAAATGTCAAAAAAAAATGTCTCTATTGAGAATTCCCTTGTGGCTCAGTTAGTAAAGAATCTGCCTGAAATGTGGGAGACCTAGGTTTGATCCCTGGGTTGGGAAGATCCCCTGGAGAAGGGAAAGGCTACCTACTCTAGTATTCTGGTCTAGAGAATTCCATGGACTGTATAGTCCATGGGGACGCAAAGAGTTGGACACAACTGGGCGACTTTCACTTTCACTTTCATTGCGACTACAGATTTATGTTCCATGTAAATTTATTAAATTAGTGGAAGATTTCCTCATGTTTTTGTCTTAAATAATATAACCTTTTTCAGAATTAATGACTCGTTACAAATATTAAAAGAATAGCATAGAAATATGATAGAAAATCTTTGTTCACTCATACTCCCACAGAGACAACCTGTATTAATATTTGAAGTATTGTCTTATTTTTGTCTGCAAGATAATATAATATAATATAATATATATATATATATATATATAAAATCTTTCTTTGTATGTCTTAGCATGATGAGGTTGAAGGTGAATATTTCAGAGCTGTAATATTAAACATAAGGAGACTATCTTTATAAATAAATCTGATCGAACAAGGTACATATACATAAAAACACTGACATCTTACTTATTTTCCCAATTGGGCAATCACATTATCTCTTCAAATTTACCTGCATTGTTTGGAGTTATATTTTCATAAAGGTGACCAATCCTTCTTCTCAGATAGTTTGGAATATCTGGTAAAGCCTCCAATATTTTTAAATATCCCAATCTACTCTTTGGCTTATATGTTTCATAGCCTTCTATAGTGATCCAGCCTCTGTCCTTTACATGTAAATTTAGCATAATCCATGATCATAAGCATCTAATATGCATGATGGAGCTTGACACCAGATATTTTGGTGATATCATCGTTAAAAAAGATGTTGACTTCATATGCCATGACTTTGTATGCCATGTTCATCTCTTTTATTAATGTTACACAAATTGCTAGTGATAAACAAGTCAAAATATACTGTTTTATCTTTCAGAGACATCGTTCATAAAATTCTCTCCCTGTCTAAATCAAGCTTGAAACAACATATTATCCTCTTCTAATGTGTTTGGAAGCATACGATCAAAGAAACCTATTTGTATGTTTCCCATATAGCTCAGCTGGTAAAGAATCCACCTTCAATGTAGGAGACCCCGGTTTGATTCCTGGGTTGGGAAGATCCCCTGGAGAAGGGAACATCCTCCCATTCCAGTATTCTTACCTGGAGAGTCACAAACAGTCAGACAAGATTGAGTGAGTTTCACTTTTCACTTTCATATTTACTCTGGATCCATGAGGGGGCAAGGCTATGGGGTGATGGGTGTATTTTGCTAGTAAATCACAGTGTGTGAGAAACCTCATATCCTGATGATTTTTATCCTGTTACATGGAGATTTCTTAATATTATTTTTTGTCTTCTCAAACTCAACAGTGTTCACAAATTATAATAAGCATCTGCGTTTGTTGGATATTATATAATTTGTTCTTCTACTTTTGGATGCTATTATAGGCTGAGAGTTTGTTTCCCTATCTAAAATCATAAATTACATTCTTTCTAATGTGGTGGTATTTGGAGGGCGTCCATTGGAAATTGATTAGGTCATGAAGGCAGTGCCCTGATGAGTGGGATTAATCCCCTAATAAAAAGACATCTTGTACTTTACAGGAGCGTCTGTGGTCAAGTATCTGCTTGCCAATACAGGAGCCAGTGGAGATTCTACAGAGCCATAAAAAAGAATGCCATTTCTAGCAACATGGAAGGACCTAACAATTATCATACTTAAGGCAATCAGAAAGAAAAAGACAAATAACATATGTCACTATTACAGGGAATCTAAAATATGACACAAATAAATTTATCTATGAAACAGACTCATAGACACAGAAAGCAGATTTGTGGTGGCTAAGTGGGAGGTGTGTGGCAGGAAAGGATTGGGAGTTTGGGATGAGCACATGGATACTGTTATGTATAGAATGTATAACCAATAAGGTCCCACTGCAAAGGACAAGGAACTATGTCCAATATCTTGTGATAAATCATAACAAAAATATTTTCAACAATAAGTCTGTTTTCTGTGTCTATGAGTCTGTTTCATAGATAAATTTATTTGTGCCATATTTAGATTCTCCATATGGGTGACATGTTATTTGTCTTTCTCTTTCTGACTGCCTTTAGTATGATAATCTCTAGCTCCCTCCCCTGGAGAAGTGATAGGCTACCCCACTGTAGTATTCTTGGGCTCCCCTGGTGGCTCAGACTGTAAAGAATCTGGCTGCAATGTGGGAGACCTAGGTTCAATCGCTGGTTTGGGAAGATCCCTTGAAGGAGGGCATGACAACCTACTCCACTATTCTTGCCTGGAGAATCCCCATGGACAGAGGATCCTGGAAAGCTACAGTCTATGGAGTTGCAAAGAGTCAGACATGACTGAGTGACTAAGCACTTACACAAATATATAACTGAATACTTTTGCTGTTAAAATAAATTAACATTGTAAATCAACTATATTTCAAAAAAATAAATTTTAAAAAAATACTTTATTTACCCATCTACAATTTATTTTTGTCTGTGTAAGTAAAATATGTAACCCTATTTTCCCCAACATTTAAAATGATATGTCAACATAATTATTAATTTCAGCTAATTTCATAATTTTCTATTTACTATGTCAGGTTTTACAATATCTATAAGTTTGAATTCTGAGGCACTTTCTCCTCCTCCTCCCTTTCCTTCTCTTCTTCCTTTAAACAGTCATTAGGCAAAGTTTGAAAACTTCCCATAAAAATTTATTTAGAATGCCACAATGCTTTATATTTTGAGGAGAATGACATAGTTTAGTATTGTGTTTTCCCATCCAGAACAGGACACATATTGAGAAGGATTTACTGATGTCTCAATAAAAATCTGTAATTATCTCCATAGAGTGTACATATGACTGACATTTTGGTTTTGTTGTTAAAAAAAATAAAAGAAGAGGGTGCTATTTATGTTTGATTTGCATTTTCAATGAGCTGCTCAGAAAGTGCTCAATGACATTCATTGTCATGAATTACAGTTCAGTCCTCAAGGCCACAGATGTTTGTTAAATGCAAATATCCATATCCCTGAGCCAACAACACACAAGTATGTTGGTATCCCTTGTACCTACATATTCAATGTTATGTAGGTTTCCACCCAATTACACATTATGTCTGTATGTGAACACACAGAGGTCTTTAGCTGATAATACATGGGTCAGTATTTGACTATCAATATGGATACATTTGTGTATGTATATGCATGTGTATTTGATATATCACACACAGGTCTATATATTTCTATAAAGAAGGCTGTATATTGTCACACACAGGTCTATGTTTAATCACACATGTGGCTATATATGTCGACACAAAGGGCTATATCTTTCTGTTCATTGCTTTGCTTTGTATGTGACCATAATGAATTTAGGGAGAACTTGGTTGTACAATTATTTCATTCCATGTGATATGGACTGAGGTCATTCTCTGGTAAACAACACATTGCTGAACTTTTAATGTGAGTCCAAGATAACTGCACTTCTATGAATGGTGCATTGGCAGAGAGGGCTAGAAAACCAGCCTCTTTTGGGTCTTTTTCCGTCTCCATGCAGACACAGAACTATGTAGATAAACTTTATCCAGTGAGGTTGTCAGGCTTGTAAAAGGCCCAATCAGGGCTCCCAGATGCAAAAGCTATCAGATCAGTTAAGCTTTCTCCCATCATGACATTAGTCTGAAGTTTAGGATCTCAAGTTCTAAACCCAGACTGTTTCTACACATTGAAGGAAACAAATAACTTGAAAATGTAACCTATAGAATGGGAAGAAAAAACAAAAACAAAAAGCTTGCAAAGTATATGTTCATAAGGAGTTAATATCTAAATATATAAGGGACTTCTACAACTAAATAACATAAGAGCAAATAACTTAATTTAAAAATGGCCAAAGGACCTGAATAGGTATTTTTCCAAAGAAAATATAAAAATGCTAATAGGACCATGAGAAGGTGCTCAACATCACTAATCAAGGAGGAAATGTAAATCAAAACCAAAAGATAAATCACCTCAAATCTTTAGGATGACTAACTTTGTGAGAACATAGAGAAAATGAAGTCCTAATAAAACTCACTTCTGGTGATACAAAGCTGGGTTCTGTGGGGCTCCTGGGCACAAAAGCTTTTCTGTGTCTCTCACTTCCTCAATTACAGGAAGTAGGTTTCATTCAGTCTCCCTGACTTTCTCTGAGTTTAATGGGCAGGTTTGCAGTTGTTAATTAGGGTGAAAGTAGATGGGAAACAAGGGAGAAACAAGCACCCAGCAGAAACAATAGTGCAGCCTTGGAGCAAGTTTCTGTTTCCCCTTCAAAGGATACAGACACTTTCTTTGAGTTGTTTGGTAGATACTGAAGCAGAGATACATTTTATTTTCTTGGGCTTCAAAATCAATGTCACTATGAAATTAAAATATGTTTGCTCCTTGGGAGGAAAGCTGTGACAAAACTAGACAGCATATTCAAAAGCAGAGACATTATTTTGCTGAAAAATATTCTCATAGTCAAAGCTATGGTTTTATCCAGTTGTCATGTACAGATGCTAGAGTTGGACCATAAAGAATGCCAAGAGACAAAGAATAAATGCTTGTGAATTGTGGTGTTGGAGAAGACTCTTGAGAGACCCTTGGAGTGCAAGGAGATCAAACCAGTTGATCCTAGAGGAAATCAACTGTGAATAGTCATCGAAAGGACTGCTGCTAAAGCTGAAGCTCCAACACTTTGTCCATCTGGTGCAAAGAGCAGACTCATTGAAAAATATCTTCATGCTTAGAAAGGTTGAAGGCCAAAGAAGAGGGTGGCAGAGGATGAGATGGTTAGATAGCATCACCAACTCAGTGGACATGAATCTGAGCAAACTCCAGGAAATAGTGAAGGAGAGCCTGGTGTGCTGTAGTCCATGAAGTCAAAAACAGTCAGAGATGACTTAGCAACGGAATGACATAAACAACACAGATAGATGAAAAGTGCTGATGATAACTACCAATTTGTAGTTGACAAGTAATGTCCTGTTAATTAAGAAAGTAAAGAAAACAACTAAAATTCTAAATTCTCCTAAGAGAGGAAATGAAAACTTCTCAGAGGAAGAAGGTAACATCTTTGAAATTCCCAATTTTCCAATCCATTTTTTTAATGCCTCCATGAATTAGGGCAAGAAACAGTGCTCTGAAAGAGTTTGTTAATGGATGTTAAAGAAGGCTTCTGCTGAATATTTGGTAATTTTTTACATGGAAAGTAAGGTGAGGTCAAGACCATGATCAGTCTTGAGGTCAGGCAGTCTTGAACTGTACTTTCAGGTCTGCTCCTCATTAGCTGCATGCCCTGAGACACAAAGCTGAATGTCTCCATGTCTTAATTTTCCTATAGTCCAGCCTATAACTCATTTTAAAACTTTTAAAGGAGAAAGTTTAAAACTAAAAGTCTTTGCATAATACTTAGCATACAGTCAATATTAGATTTTGATCATTACTTATCCTAATATTCCTGATCTATAAAAAGTTTCAAATTTATCCAAAAATAACATATCAAAAGAAAAATAGGCTTACTTTCCTTAGTCCTTAACCATCTAAGAACCTGCAATCTTTTGGGCTCTACAAAAATAGAAGCAGAGATGAGAAAGTGCTATTGAAACATTTAACTTCAAAATAAGTTTTAAAGGATATTTATTTTGCAAATTGATTAAATAGAAGCAAGACCCTCCCCCAAATAGAACAGAAAACCTGTGGTAAAGTATCACACAGGATAAGATTATCTAAACTTATATGAGTCTTTTATCACTACTCATACAAATATAAAATGAACACATGGCAAAATTTTTATTTAGCTCATTGAATAATGAGGGGAAAAGTAACATATAATAATCAGTCCAAAGGAGAATCCACTTTTACTTTGTTCCATCAGACATGTGAAATGGGGCTTTACCGGGGTCCAGCCCGGTTGGATCCCAGGATTTCCTCGGGAGGACAGCATTGGTGAAAAGGATAGCTAAGTGGAAAGAATCAGAGACTTATTATAATTGGTTTAGGCAGAAAATCAATAAAACCCATGACACCAGATTTGCTCTGACCACGGAGGCTGCAGGCTCTGTCTCCCACCTTAGGCACCTTCTAGAGTGGGTCTTAGAAGCCCAGGCAATAAGTGGTCTCAGAGGACTCCCGCACTCCAATTATTTTGGCCTGTAAGAAGAACAGAAAGGAAAAGGAGAGAAAAGGAAGCAAGAACGACGCAGGCAGACCAAGCCTGTTGAGCAAGATCTGAAGCTTTATTTTCAAAAGGAGCTTTTATACCCTAAGTTGTGCATAGAAAGTAATAGGGTGTGCAAAGTCATTCAAGGTCAGCAGACCTTGGCCATTATTGAAACCAGGCTTTTTTCCTGCAAACTTATCAGATACAAAGGCTTTAGGTGATTTACATTATCTTCTGGTCAGGAGACCTGCTTTTTTTTTTTTCCTGATAAGGGTTAGTCAACCAGAAAAACTTATTTTCTCCAGAGGTGATTTTTCTTAAAGTTTGGTGCCACTCCCTGAAAGCACTAGACAGAGTTGCATTCCTATAGGGCAAAGGTGCAGTGGGGATAATCAAGGGAAGAATTTATTAGCTCAAGGGTCTAGGGTTAGTATTAACATTAAGGCTTCTACTTATATTTATATATACCAACTATATTAATCAATACACTCCCAGGGACAAAGGGGGTAAGGGATATGGAAACTTGGCAGCAGGCATTAGTTCAACAAAGAAATTCTCTATTAGTTCTATTTAACAATTTCTAACTCACCAAGAGGCTCTGCATCGTTAGAATATCTTAAGCCTCCCATGCCTCTCATGGTTGGGAGGCTGCAAACAATCACATGCATAGCTGTAAGAGTCTGGAAACCTGTCAGGCAGGTTAGAAAGCTTTCTGAGGGATTTGAATTGGAACACACCTTATTATACCCTGGAGACTTATTAACTAGAGCTCTAGGTTAATTTTCTTATGGAGAAAGGTTGTCGGGGATAGCCCCCCATGATTGTCAGAGGAGTTGGTGAAAGTCATAAAATAGTAAAACAGACAGATTCTGGTTTTGGGGTAGACGCTCAGGCAGGTCCAGAGGGGAGCCTCTTGAGCTCTGTCTCGCCTTGCCCATCAGAGCTCTCCTGCACGACTTTGTCATTGATGGGGACTCCCATGCTGGCTCCCGACAGGGCTTCTCCTGTGGCTCAGTGGTAAAGATTTTGCCTGCAGTGCAGGAGGTGCAGGAGACACGAGTTTGATTTCTAGTTTTGGAAAATTCCCTGGAGAAGGGCATGGAAACCCACTCCAGTACTCTAGCCTGGATAATCCAATGGACGGAGGAGCCTGGCAGGCTTAAAGAGTCAAACACATTTGAGGTGACAGAGCACACATACATAAATGAATTTACAAATGAAAAGAAAGCTGTCTTTATCTGTAATGGTCAGGAAAATTGATCAAACTTCCACTGGACAACATTTGCATTTTGCTTAACAAGAATTATTTGAAATTGTATTAATTTTTTCAAAGTAAAGACTTACAAAATAGCTAACAGACAGTAAAAGGCATAAATCCCTTGGAGTCATAAACTCCAAAGAGAATGCTATAAATAACACACATATTTCCATAAAGACATCCAATACTCTTTAGGTTGCATTTTTCTCTTTCACGAAACTTTCCTGACAAATGTTAAACTTATTTAGCAGCTGTACATCAAAAGAAGTACAGATGCTATATAAATAAACTAAATTTATTAAAAAGAAAGCTAATTTCTGATTTACTGTTATTTTTTTACAAAGGAAAAACACAAACTTTCTGCATCAATTGGAAACCTGACAAGAAACAACATATTTAAAGTGGGAGACAAGATTTTGGATTTCCCTGGTGACTCAGTGGTAAAGAATCTGTCTGCCAATGTAGGAGATGTAGGTTCGGTCCCTGTGTTGGAAATATTCCCTGGAGAAAGAAATGACAACTCACTCCAATATTCTTGACTGGGAAATCCCATGGACAGAGGAGCCTGGTAGGCTACAGTCCAGGGGGTCACAGAAGAATCAGACACAACTTAGTGACTAAAAAACAATAACAAAAATATTTTAACATGTTTACATAGCAAGGCATGCATAGAGTTAAAGGAAACTGATAAGGGATGATACAGTAGCACTAATTGGCTAGTGAAAGTAGGAAACATAATTATCATAATATGACCTAGGATAGCAGGGGACACAGTCCATCACCCAGAAGCTTCCATCCCTGGTAAACAACATAGACATCCTTCTGGGACGAAGATTCCTCGGATTGGACTGACAATGTGAGCTCTGTTTTAAATGCTCTGTTACTTGGAGAACATGTTTCTCTACATATTGAAAGGCATAAAGCTGCCCTAAGTACACTTTGCCAGGCACCTGGTTTTGTGAAATTAGTCCCTGAATCTATCAAAGCTCAAACTGTTCTTCAACTAGTTTCTGATCAACTGTGATATGATCTATGATATTATCCTCCTGATTTCACTCTGGTTTACCCTTCAAATTTGAGAATCTGTATTGCTATCTCCCCAGGGTTTTAAACCACTCTATCCTTGGATTTGTATGAAACAGACTTTCCTTGTTATATCTCCAAGAATCCCTCTTTTGAAAAAAAAATATTTTAAGTAACAACCTTTATTGATTTTAGACATAACTCCTCTCTCTTTCCCTTTTATGCTTCTCTAGGGCTTGGGAAGTTGGACTAAGTAGGTGATTAGGTTCAAAAACAATCTCTTTACCAAGAAATGCATCTATTTAATTAGAGTCTGGATAACCACTCAATGTGCCATTGTTAAGGAATTTCAATCTTTTATGGAATTGGAAATGACAACTTTGTCAGTACATGCTAATTCTCTGACCTGATTCCAATTTTCATTCCAGAGCTGAAAGACAAGTTCAAACAATTTCATGATAACATTTCTGCAAAATCCATACCCCTTATAGAATGTAAAGTTTTAAATTTTCATTCAGACTGTCTTTGGCACCTGTAATCACAATATTTTTACTACACTCTAATATTGGAGTGTCCAATCAAACTAGATTTAGTCAAGTGATTTCAGCTTCCTTAAACTATTTTCCTTCACGACACACAATGCTCACAGTTCCACCTTCTCTGGATCCAACGAGAATCATATACAATTTAATGCAAGCATATTTGAACATGATGAGTGAGTGCTGATCTATATAGGCCTATTTCTGTGTTGAATTGGTTTAAATATATTTAGAAAATAATTTCATATATCAGTATTTACTTATATTCATAGATCTTTGTAGTGGACCTTATAGTTGGTGATAGCATAAACATCTCATGCCACTTCAGTTGTAAAAAATAGTTTAATATAAGGATCCTGGTCCAGGATTTAGTGCCCTCATTTTTATTTCCCCTTGGCAAATGGCATTCTTACTCTTTCTCTTGCATTTCCTTATTATAAATTGTGAATGCTATTGCCTATTTTTTTATCCCAATGGATAGTAAACAATTTCATTTAAATAACTGAAAAAATATATTTTACCATCTCTAAATATGTTGAAGTGTAGAATTATTTTCATCACTATCATGTTAATGTATTTGGGCAATTTGAACAATAAAAAACTAATTTGAAGTACTGTAAACTTTAAAGCTGTGAAGTGCTAGTACCATGAAAGAATTCAGTATTATCAGTGAATGCACATCTAAAAACAATATTTAAAAATTATTATTTCAATAAATTGTAAATCAATTAAAATAAACTATTATAAGAGAAGTTTAAAATCAGATAGTTGCACAAGGGTTTAATTTACACAATACTAAATAGTCAGACACCCAATAAGCTCATGTCATATTAAATATTTAAATTCATAAGTGGTCAACCTTTTTTTATTTCTTGTCATAGTATTTTATCTATGATAAAATGAGTTCAAAATTAAAAATGAGTGCCATAAAAGTTCTTTGCTGCTCAGTTCAGTTCAGTACAATTCAGTCGCTCAGTCATGTCTGACTCTTTGCAACCCCATGAATCACAGCACGCCAGGCCTCCCTGTCCATCATCAACTCCCAGAGTTCACTAAAACTCATGTCCATTGAGTCAGTGATGCCATTTAGCCATCTCATCCTCTGTCGTCTCCGTCTCTTTCTGCCCCCAATCCCTCCCAGCATCATGGTCTTTTCAAATGAGTCAACTCTTCACACGAGGTGGCCAGAGTATTGGAGTTTCAGCCTCAGCATCAGTCCTTCCAATGAACACCAAGGACTGATCTCCTTCAGAATGGACTGGTTGGATCTCCTTGCAGTCCAAGGAACTCTCAAGAGTCTTCTCCAAAACCACAGTTCAAAAGCATTAATTCTTCGGTGCTCAGCTTTCTTCACAGTCCAAATCTCACATCCATACATGACCACTGGAAAAACCATAGCCTTGATTAGATGGACCTTTGTTGGCAAAGTAATATCTGTGCTTTTCAATATACAATCTAGGATGGTCAGAACTTTGCTTCCAAGGAGTAAGCGCCTTTTAATTTCATGGCTGCAGTCACCATCTGCAGTGATTTTGGAGCCTAAAAAAATAAAGTCTGACACTGTTTCCCCATCTGTTTCCCATGAAGTGATGGGCCCAGATGCCATGATCTTTGTTTTCTGAATGTGGAGCTTTAAGCCAACTTTTTGCTCTCCTCTTTCACTTTCATCAAGAGGCTTTTTAGTTCCTCTTCATTTTCTGCCATAAGGGTGGTATCATCTGCATATCTGAGGTTATTGATATTTCTCCCAACAATCTTGATTCCAGCTTGTGTTGCTTCTAGCCCAGCGTTTCTTATTGTGTACTCTGCATATAAGTTAAATAAGCAGGGTGACAATATACAGCCTTGACATACTCCTTTTCCTATTTGGAACCAGTCAGTTTTTCCATGTCCAGTTCTAACTGTTGCTTCCTGACCTGCACACAGGCTTCTCAAGAGACAGGTTAGGTGGTTTGGTATTCCCATCTGTTTCAGAATTTTTCACATTTTATTGTGATCCACAGGGTCAAAGGCTTTGGCATAGTCAATAAAGCAGAAATAGATGTTTTCCTGGAACTCTCTTGCTTTTTCAATGATCGAGTGGATGTTGACAATTTGATATCTGGTTCCTCTGACTTTTAAAACCAGCTTGAACACATGGAAGTTTACAGTTCACGTACTGCTGGAGCCTGGCTAAGGAGAATTTTGAGCATTGCTCAGTTAACTCATATGAAATAATTGGGTTGTTGGCTAGGCCTGCTAATAATGTTGAAATCCCCCTGAGGCTCTATTAGCTACACCTAAGGAGCTACTGAATTTGCCTGTGAACAGGTTATGTGGTTGTACTTTTAAGACTTACCCAAATATACATTTATAAGTCAGTAAAGGCACTTACTGAAGCTGAGCTAGCTGGCATTTTTTAACAGTATACCCTTACTTCTTTCCTGATGAACTAACAGCTGCCTGGACTTTGCATGGACCTGTGTCAAACAAGTTCATAGGTAAGGTCTCTTTTTATTCCTTTTTTTCCAGAAAATCACATATTCATAGACTCTTAGTTTCTAATCATTCTTAAAAATCATATAAACACCTCTTATCCTCACCTGTCTGACATTTAAATTCCTCTTTCAATATACAAGCTTTCAAGAAAGATAGATTCAAATACCATGCTATCAATTTAAAAGCAAAAATATTTTAATCTTTTTTCTTGTTGATATATATTTAAATTAGTCTTTCAATAAATTAGTTGATACTATATTAGTTAGAACAATTACATATTTAAAAATTGCATCTAAACTTCTCTTCACTTTATAACACGACTTAAAAATGTTTCAAAGATATTGTACAATTAAGAAAAAAAAAACAAAAACTCTGCAAAAATTGCATGCTACCAAAGAAATGAATTATGTCATTTCTGAATTTTGCACAGCTCTTAATATTTATGCTAAACAAATTGTAAATAATGATTTTTTTCTTTCTAAAAATATTTTCCATTATGGTTTATCCCTAGAAAGAAAAATGAAACAAAGGAAAATGAAAAACTAATTTGTATTTATTCAGAGCTATTTCTAAAATACATCAATTACTTGTAAGACTTATTTTATGTATATTATAGTCTTTTCTGAACTTTTGGGGAATTTTATTGTATTTATGTCCCCAAATTTACCCTTTAGATAGTAATACAGTATCCCTAACCAAGAATGATGGAAGATGGATCTTACAGAAAGATGGGAGAAGGCATGACAATGACTGTATCAGAAACAGAAAGGAGTGGGAACATTCCTCTCATGGATGGGTGCCATGTTGCTGTTTGGTAATGTTTCAATTATTAAGGACATAAACAGGAATACTGTTCTTGATTTTGTAGGAGCAAACATACATTCACATACACAGTAAGGCTCCAGTTATTTGTCGAATGAGTGAGTTTGTAATTGGTACTCATTGTATGTCATAGATTTTATATGTGTTTGTATTATTTGTATATAGATATGGGTGCATACCTATATACATTGTCTGTCTTTCCACCTTACCTAGAGGACTATTTCTTTCTGTTCTCCCTGTTTAGAGCTGAGGCTTAACATGTAAAACCTCATGGAAGAGGCAGTAGCACTTATCTCTGTGGGGCAAATCTCAGCTTGCAAGATACATCTGATTATGCTGATTTGTGACCAAGGACACAGAGGAGGGCTCAGCCCAGTGCACTGACATGACTCAGCAGACGCAGAAGGAATTGGAACTAAGAGGAGAATCCAGATTCCATGTAGATAGTAGGGTGTTTTCTCAGTAAATTGTACATCATGTGTTGTCCTATAGATGTTTTGCAGATGACAGGTGTCTGTAGAAACGCAAAACACGAGGAAAGTAATAAACATGTGAAACATGTACTGGGGCAAAATTGTCAAGGACATGTTCCACAGTTCTACTGATTGCTCTAGCCTTCTTCTAAGAAATTCTACTATGCTTTCATGATGAAGCTGTATTACTGATTCTTCTTTTTAGGTAATTCAAGCCATGGGACTGTCTTTGTTCCTAAATGAATCTCACGTCTTCTTACAATGTGACTGAATTTGTTCTCTTGGGATTCACACAGAATCCACATTTGCAGAGAATACTCTTAACTGTCGTTTTGTTCATTTTCCTATTTACCATGCTGACCAGCCTGCTCATTACCCTTACCATTTCCCTAAGCCCTACACTCTTAGCTCTCATGTACTTCTTTCTCACTCACTTGTCCTTCTTAGATGCCTCCTTCACCTCTGTCACCACCCCGAAAATGGTCATCGACCCACTGTACCAGAAGAGACCTATCTTCTGGGGTGGCTGCCTGACTCAGCTTTTTGTGGAACACCCCCAAGAGGACCATAGATTATTGTCCTCACTGTCATGGCCTATGACCGCTATGCAGCCATCTGGAAGCCTCTACACTTCACGACCATCATGTGACAGGGGCTCTGTCAGCTCCTGGTGGTGGTGGCCTGTATCAACGGGATCCTACAAACCACTGTGCAGATTCTTTTCATGATCAACTTGACCTTTTGTGGACCCAAAGTCACTGACCACTTCATGTGTGATTTCTTCTCACTGTTGAAACTTGCCTGCAGTGACACCTACAAGCTCAGTATAGTGGTGGCAGCCAACCCTGGGGCCATGTGCTTGCTCATTTTTGCATGCTCCTCATTTCCTACGTCATCCTGAGCTCCCTGAAAACTCACGGCTCTGAAGGACGATGCAAACCGCTCTCTACATGTGCCTCCCACTTTACAGTGGTGGTGCTCCTTTTCGTCCCTTGTATATTCACCCATATGCATCCTGTGGCCACTTACCCTGCTGACAAGTGGGTGACTGTGTTCTTTTCAGTCTTCACTCCCATGTTAAATCCTATCATTTACACAGTGAGAAACACAGAGGTGAAAAATTCCATGAGAATTTTGTTGAAGAGGACAGTAATTTAGGCTGTCCATGGTACAAAGGAAGTAATTGTTTATATATAGAGAGAAGATTAGGGGCGTCCCAGGTGACTCAGTGGTAAAATAATTTCCTGCCAATGCAGGAGACTCAAGAGATGTGGGTTCAATCCCTGGGTCAGGAAAATCCCTTGGAGTAGGAAAGGGGAAACCCCCTCCAGTATTCTTGCATGGAAAATTTCAGGGACAGAGGAACCTGGCAGGTGACAGTCTACACTGATGCAAAGAGGCAGATTTACTCCCCATAGAGAGGATTATGTGTGTGTGGAGGGGGATACTCAGTCATGTGCAACTCTGCGTGACCCCATGGACTGTAGCCCATCAGGCTCCCCATCCATGGAACTTGCCAGGCAAGAATACTGGAAGGGGTTGCCATTTCCTACTTCAGGGGATCTTCCCAACCAAGGAATGGAACCCACATCTCTTGAGTTTCCTACATTGGCAGGTGAGTTCTTTACAACCTGAGCCACCAGGGAAGTGCCTCTTGCAAATTCTGAAAGAAAATTAAGAAATTTTGCAGACCACTGATAGAAAAAAGTAGACCCAGGAACTAACATTTGTTGACTAATTTATGTTTGTTAAACAATCTTTATGCATTTTAATAACTTTTAACATACTTTCCAGAGACTTCAGTGTTCAGGTTTGTAGCTTCAGATTAGGTAATGGAAAGGACAGCTATAAATCCATAAGTTGATGATTGTAGAGTAAGATTTTGTCCAGAGTCTTACTACTAATTTACCAAATGCCTCATATATGTTGCTTGAATGAAATCAGCTTTCCATAGGACATTGATCTCAGAACATCTTCCATTTTTTTGTTTAGCCTGTGTTATAGCAAACAAGGAATATAAATTCTTAGGTAAACACATGTGGAAGGGACAGTTGAGTGAAGGAATAACAGTTCAATATTTTTTTTTTGTACTATGAATTTATCAAAAGCAAAAAGAGAAGAGACCAATTCACAATCTATCTATATTTTCTTAACACAAAAATATAAGCAGAAATTTTGAAATTACTCAACTTTTTATGTTTTAAATAAGTTTATGGCTCATGGTTTTTCTTGAGTGTAAAAAACTGTTTTTCTTTTTTTACCAATATTTGAAGAACCATTTGAAACAGGGGTAAATGTGCTTTACAAATCTCAACAAAAAGCTTATAGTTAGGTTCCAAAGCTATTGTTCTGTGGTTCTCTTACATATATTTACATTAAATGAAGCCCTTACCATGTATCAGGCAGATCTACTTCAGTTTATTTATCCAGGTACTAAACTGGTGGTTCCATTATAATTATTTCTATCTTACAGAGAAGAAAGTTGAAATCAAGAGTTTTACTAACTGACTTGCTTCACATCATATATTGTTGTTCAATCACTCAGTTGTGTCCACCTCTTTGCAACCTATGGATGGAAGCACACCAGACTACCCTGTCCTTCATCATCTCCTAGAGATTCCTAAACTCATGTCTGCTGAGTCAGTGATGCCATCTAACCATTCCATCCTTTGTTGTTCCCTTCTCCTGCCTTCATTCTTTCCCAGCATCAGAATCTTTTCTGAGTTGGCTCTTCACATAAGGTGGCCAAGGTATTTTAGCTTCATCTTCAGCATCAGTCCTTCCAATGAGTATTCAGGATTGATCTCCTTTAGGATGGACTGGTTTGATCTTGCAGCCCAAAGAACTCTCAAGAGTCTTTTCCAAAACACAGTTCAAAACCATCAATTCTTTGGCACTCAAGCTTCTTTATGGTCCAACTCTCACATCCACACATGACTATTGGAAAAACTACATCTTTGATTATACAGAGTTTTGTTGGCAAAGTAATATCTCTGCTTTTTAGGTTTGTCATAGCTTTTCGTCCAAGGAGCAAACAAGAATCACATCATATGTGATTCCCCCATAAATTGTGTTCGAAACTATTATACTGGAATGCAGCTCCCTTTTAAAAATTTCAACTACTAACTTCCAATCCAGGTCTTTAGAACTCAGGTTTACTTTCTTACAAATTTTCTGTGATAGGTTTAGGTGTATAGATAACAAAACTGCAGTCTAAATGATTGAATTTGTCCTTCAAGAAGATGCTGTCAAATTTGTTGTAGCTTTGTGCCAGGGTCCAGCCCCGGCTGATCCAGGATATTTGAAGCGGGGACGGTGTCGGCGACCTATTTATTTAAATATTTTATCAAAGATATAAAGAGTAATAGGATGAGGATAGCTCAGTAGGAAATTCAGTGGAGAAAAGAGGCTGAGTAGCTTGGTTTATGCGGGAGACCAATAAAACTTCAAGACAAGAAGTTTGCACCACTTATGTAGCCCGCAGGCGTCCTTCTGTTCTCCGAAAGGAGAGGGGACACTGAGGCCTCCCCATTCGGATCTTAGAAGCCCAGGCATAATTAGCAAGCATGGCGGGTTCCACGCTCCAGATGGAGACTCAGCCAGAATTTGAGAGAGAGAGCGACATGGGGAGACCAAGTTTAGGTGAACAAGGCCCGCACTTTATTTTCCAAAGTAGTTTTTATACCTTAAGTTGTGCATAGAGGATAATG
>NW_011494849.1:1496429-1503413 GCF_000754665.1 Bison bison bison
CAGCAGTTCCTGGTCCTAATTGAAGCCAGGCTTTCAAACTTATCATATGCAAAAGTTCAGGTGAATTACATCATCTTCTGGCCAGGAGGCCTGTTAACATTTTAAGAAACTTATCTTTCTCTAAAGGTGATTATACCAAAGTCAGGCACCAGCCTCCAAAAAAGCATTGGACAAAGCTTCATTCCTATAGGGCAAAGGTGAGGTGGGCTCAATCAAGAAAAGAATTAACTCAAGGGTCCAAGGTTACAAACATTAAAGCTGCTACTTACATTTCTACACACCCATTATATCAATCAATACACTGCCAAGGACACAGTAGGTAAGGAGTATGGAGACTTAGCAGCAAACATTGGCCCAATAAGTGAAAAACCCTTCACCAATACAATTTCTAATCAATCTTTTAACTACTCAAAGGAATCTGTGTTTAGACAGTTTAGAACATCTCCTGCCTCTCACAGTTGGGAGGCTCTGAACAATCACATGTGGCCAGAAAAACCTATTCAGGCAGGCTAGAGGATTTCCAAAGGAGTTTGTAGGTTAAACACTGTCACACCCAGGAATTATTAACTGGAGCTGTAAGCTAACTCTTTTTTCAGAGAGAGGCAGTGGGGGACAGCCCCCTGTAAAGTCAGAGGTGTAGGTGAAAGCACAAAGCAGAAAGTAGGCAGACTCTGGTTTGGGGGGTAGATGCTCGAGAATTTCCAGGGGGACTCCTGAGGCTCGATCCCGCCTTTGCGTATGCCGAGCCTCCTTCCTCATGACCTTTGTCATGGGTGGAGCTCCTCACGCTGGCTCCCGGCAGTGATAGAATTCCAGTTGAGCTATTCCAGATCCTGAAAGATGATGCTGTGGAAAGTGCTGCACTCCATATGCAATATGCACTCAATATACAATATGCCAGCTCCTGGCAGCTTTGTCTCTCATAGAGCAACATATTTCAGCAGAACAATTTTCTTTTTTTGAAAGTTCAAGTTATGCCACTTCACTTTTACAAAGAACAACATTAGTATGGTAATGGTAACCTTATTGGTAAAGAATCTGAAAACTATTACATATATGTGTGTGTGTGTGTATGTACATGTACATAAATAACCAATTTTGTACTTTTGAATTTGGACTTCCCAGGTGGTCTTAATAGTAAAGAACCTGCCTGACAATGCAGGAGACATAAAAGATGCTGGTTTGATGCCTGGGTTGGGAAGATCCCCTGGAGGAGGGCATGGCAACTCAGTCCAGTATTCTTGCCTGGAGAATTCCATAGACAGAGGAGCCTGGCTGGCTACAGTCTATAGGGTCCAAAGAACTGGACACAACAGAAGTGATTTAGCATGCATGCATGCATGCACGCACACTAGAACTCAGACAACATTGTAAATTAAGTGTATTTCAATAGAAGAAAAGTGTAAAAAAATAAAAATCACTGATAATTAATTTTTTTTTTTTTGTAAAAATAAAAATTGCCTTCAGATTTCTTTCCCTTTGGTGAAGACGAGCATAAGTGTTGGTCTTAAAAACAACAACAACAACAGTGGCTAAGGTGAATTTTCAGACACTAGGAGAGACCTGCAATGCTTCTCTATGCATGTGCAGAATACCAGATCATCCTACATTATTAAAAATCTCTCTACAAATCTAAGTTTGACTGACTACAATACTTCCTGGTGTGTTACTTCTCTCAAAAATAAGAATTGGTAAATTACAGATCCTGTTGCAAATTGAACCTAGGTAGAACAGTTCTCTCTGACAGAGTGACTTCTTAAATAGATGTAAATGCTGAGTGATATCATGTTCTGATTAAAATATGATATTGATTTTCTACCATATTTTATGAGTATTAATATTTTTCAAGTGGTGAGCAGCCAGCTGTGCTTCTGTAGCACCAATTCTGTTTTCCACTACCTTGTAATACCCCTGGTTTCATGTGTAAAATCTATTTATCTATTATTCTATTTCTTATCTTTCTATTTCATTCCATTAGTGTATCTATCAATGAGCCAATACTCTACTGTCTAAATTTCTTCAGCATTTCAGATATAATTGCCATATAAAAAATCACCTCCAAATTTAGGGGTTTAAAACACCAACACTTATTATTTCAGATGTTTTCAGTGGGTGTTGATTTAATCAGTCCAGTTGAGTACTTGAGACTCAGCATCTCTTATGAGATTAGTTAGAAATTGGCTGGGGCTGAAGTCATTTAAAAAGTTTCTTTACTTTTTAAATATACCTTAAAGTCTTGAAGACTGAAGACTTAAATAGCAGGTATACCTTTATTTGTAAGGGTGAAGCCATAGTCCAAAAGAATTGGTGTTCTAAGAAGAAACTGAAAGCATGCCAGAGCTTGTTGTCTCACATTTACTTAGAGGAAAGTCTCTTTAGGGCTGGACTGAGAAGCTGGCCGTGTGCAAGCTAGGAAGAGAGGCCTCATCTGAAACCAAACCTAAAGTCAATTTGATCTTGGACTTCCAGCCTCCATAACGTGAAAAAATAGATTTTTTGTTTGTTGTTTAAGCTATCCAATTTGTTCATTTAGTTACAGCAAAATAAGCCAACTGACTTGACTATGATGAAGCTGATGATGATGATGGTGAAAAAATATGGGTTTAGTGAAAGAGGTCTGAATTGAATGGACAGGAATCGATTCAGAAAAAAAATCATGTCTACTGACTACATTTGGATAATTTCTAAATCCAGAGATTTTTGAATAAAATAAATATCAGGTATTTTTAAGTAGGGACTCTGTAATATCACCAGGAATAGGTTTTGAAAATCTTCAACCTGATCTTTACCTGAGGAATCTGAAACCATTTATCAGAGTAATTATGCTGTTCAGTTCAGTTCAGTTGCTCAGTCGGGTCCGACTCTTTGCGACCCCATGAATTGCAGCATGCCAGGCCTCCCTGTCCATCACCAACTCCCGGAGTTCACCCAGACTCACGTCCGTCGAGTCAGTGATGCCATCCAGCCATCTCATCCTCTGTTGTTCCCTTCTCCTCCTGCCCCCAATTCCTCCCAGCATCAGAGTCTTTTCCAATGAGTCAACTCTTCTCATGAGGTGGCCAAACTACTGGAGTTTCAGCTTTAGCATCATTCCTTCCAAAGAACACCCAGGGCTGATCTTCAGAATGGATTGGTTGGATCTCCTTGCAGTCAAAGGGACTCTCAAGAATCTTCTCCAACACTACAGTTCAAAAGCATCAATTCTTCGGCACTCAGCCTTCTTCACAGTCCAACTCTCACATCCATACATGACCACAAGAAAAACCATAGCCTTGACAAGATGGAACTTTGTTGGCAAAGTGATGTCTCTGCTTTTGAATATGCTATCTAGGTTGGTCATAACTTTCCTTCCAAGGAGTAGGCATCTTTTAATTTCATGGCTGCAGTCACCATCTGCAGTGATTCTGGAGCCCAGAAAAATAAAGTCTGACACTGTTTCCACTGTTTCCCCATCTATTATCCCATGAAGTGATGGGACCGGACGCCATGATCTTCGTTTTCTGAATGTTGAGCTTTAAGCCAACTTTTTCACTCTCCACTTTCACTTTCATCAAGAGGCTTGTGAGTTCCTCTTCACTTTCTGCCATAAGGGTGGTGTCATCTGCATATCTGAGGTTATTGATATTTCTCCCGACAATCTTGATTCCAGCTTGTATTTCTTCCAGTCCAGTGTTTCTCATGATGTACTCTGCATATAAGTTAAATAAGCAGGGTGACAATATACAGCTTTGACATACTCCTTTTCCTATTTGGAACCAGTCTGTTTTTCCATGTCCAGTTCTAGCTGTTGCTTCCTGACCTGCATACAGATTTCTCAAGAGGCAGATCAGGTGGTCTGGTATTCCCATCTCTTTCAGAATTTTCCCCAGTTTATTGTGATTAACACTGCCAAAGGCTTTGGCATAGTCAATAAAGCAGAAATAGATATTTTTCTGGAACTCTCTTGCTTTTTCCATGATCCAGCAGATGTTGGCAATTTTATCTCTGGTTCCTCTGCCTTTTCTAAAACCAACTTGAACATCAGGAAGCTCACAGTTCACATATTGCTGAAGCCTGGCATGGAGAATTTTGAGCATTACTTTACTAGCATGTGAAATAAGTGCAATTGTCCTGTAGGTAAGTAGAAATCCTCAAGTCTTTCCTGACATTACTTGAAACAGTTTCTAAGCTAAAGCTCATTTCTGGGCATCAGAATAACACCATATGCAACTGATCAGAAAGCCACTGATGCTTGTTGCCCTGAGACAAGCATTCTGCCAGACATTTCTCCATGAAGATGGGTTTATTTGGGATCAGCAAGAATTGTAATTTGGGGCCTGCAACTATAGAGAATCATATGTGATTCTCCCCGAGGTAAAGGAAGGAGAATGATTTGATAGAAGAGAAGAGGGAGTTGGGGGTGGGGTGTGGACTCCAGTAAATAAAGAAGTCATGGCCTTTCATGGGCTGAACCCTTGCGAGGAAATAAGAGGGAATAAGCATTCTCCCTCCTGTTCCTCCAGGGCTTCCTTGGTGGCTCAGATGGTAAAGAATCCACCTGCAATGTACGAGACCTGGATTTGGTCCCTTGGTCAGGAAGATCTTCTGGAGAAGGGAATGGCTAACCACTACAGTATCCTTGCCTAAGGAATTCCATGGACAGAGGACTTGGTGGGCTAGAGTCCATGGGGTCTCAAAGAGTGGGGCATGACTGTGCGAATAACACCCCTGGCCCTCCAACTACATTTAACTGATTTTCTATTTATCAGTGTTTTAAAAGGTGACAAATTACGGAGTAAGTGTTCTCACAATGGATCAGTTCCACATATATATTAGACTTAATAGACTATATGTGTTCTACAGAGGATATACATATCCTTATTGTGTCCCTGATGCTTGAATAAAGTTATTTTATCGTAAAGGACTGAGTAGAACTATTTGGAACAAATCTACTTTTTCACAATAATAGCTAAACTGGAGTACCCTATTATTGAGCTACCAAAGAAATTTGAGAAATGCAGGTGTAATTCTTATCCCATTCTCAGGTAATTTACCTTTGTTGTTTAGGAATAAAATGGAGGATCAGGCTAAGCTGGTGTAGAAAATGGAAGCTTAAAAATATCCTGTACAATTAATCTTTGCTTGGTGAGGGTTTTTTTTTTTTTTTTTTTTTTTAATGCCAGAAAATCCTAAGGGATTGAGTCAAAGGATATATTTGCCTATGGTCTTTTAATATCTTCATTTCCCTAGGTAGGTCTCATTTGGAAAACGATGAGGCTCATTTAACTAATCACACATATCAATTAGTCAAACAAAGCCTATTGTCTCCATTACTTGGTAACAGGTGAGCATATCAATTATTCATTAGAGGCAAAATGTAAAACAGATTAGAATTTAGAAAATCTGAAACACTTTAATTGTAATTTACCAGCATCAAAATGTGCATTTTAGAAATATTCCTTTTCTTATCTGAATCTGTTTTTTATATTAAAAAGCAAAACGAATGAATTAGATACTTTCTAACAAACCATTAACTTTTAACATCTAAGATTTCATTATTTGTCTGTTTATTTGTAGATCAAATCATTTCCTCTACATACTTGAATTTTTAGGAAGCTCATTTATAAAACAATAGGAAATCTGCCATGCTGTGCTGTGCTTAGTTACTTAGTCATGTGATTCTTTGCAACCCCCTGGACTGTAGCCTGCCAGGCTCTCCTGTCCATGAGGATTCTCCAGACAGGAATACTGGAATGGGTTGCCATTTCCTCCTCCAGTGGATCTTCCCAACCCAGGGATTGAACCGAGGTCTCCCGCATTGCAGGCTGATTCTTTACCATCTGAGTCACCATGGAAAACCCTGGTTCAATTTATGGGTTGGGGATATCTGCTGGAGATGGGATAGGCTACCCACTCAAGTATTTTTGGGCTTCCCTGTGGCTTTAAGTTGAACTTTCAGAAAGTGGGGGATATCTGTTCCTATATGCATGTGCAGAATATCAGGCCATCCTACAGTATTAGTTCCTATAAATCTAAGCTTTTCTTACAACAACATTCCAACACATGTTACTTCTCACAAATGTCACTTTTTTTCAAACTCAGTGATCAGCTGGAACCATTTTTGTCCATAATTTGGACATTCATTAATGTTTGAGCATAGTACAGGAGTGTCTGTGCTTTCTGAGTTGTACATGAAAAGTAAAAATGAACATTGGGGTACACGTGTCTCTTTCCCTTCTGGTTTCCTCAGTGTGTATGCCCAGCAGTGGGATTGCTGGATCATAAGGCAGTTCTATTTCCAGTTTTTTAAGGAATCTCCACACTGTTCTCCATAGTGGCTGTACTGGTTTGCATTCCCACCAACAGTGTAAGAGAGTTCCCTTTTCTCCACACCCTCTCCAGCATTTATTGCTTGTAGACTTTTGGATCGCAGCCATTCTGACTGGAGTGAAATGGTACCTCATAGTGGTTTTGATTTGCATTTCTCTGATAATGAGTGATGTTGAGCATCTTTTCATGTGTTTGTTAGCCATCTGTATGTCTTTGGAGAAATGTCTATTTAGTTCTTTGGCCCATTTTTTGATTGGGTCATTTATTTTTCTGGAGTTGAGCTGTAGGAGTTGCTTGTATATTTCTGAGATTAGTTGTTTGTCGGTTGCTTCATTTGCTATTATTTTCTCCCATTCTGAAGGCTGCCTTTTCACCTTGCTAATAGTTTCCTTTGTTGTGCAGAAGCTTTTAAGTTTAATTAGGTCCCATTTGTTTATTTTTGCTTTTATTTCCAATATTCTGGGAGGTGGGTCATAGAGGATCCTGCTGTGATGTATGTTGGAGAGTGTTTTGCCTATGTTCTCCTCTAGGAGTTTTATAGTTTCTGGTCTTACAGAGGGAGGGGAGGGGAGGGAGGAGGAAGGAAGGTTCAGGATGGGGAACGCGGGTATACCTGTGGCGGATTCATTTCAATATTTGGCAAAACTAATACAATTATGTAAAGTTTAAAAATAA
>NW_011494849.1:1503513-1503722 GCF_000754665.1 Bison bison bison
AAGTAAAAATGTTAGTTGCTCAGTCATGTAAGACTCTTTGTGTCCCCCTGGACTGTAGCCCACCAGGCTTCTCTGCCCATGGAATTCTTGAGGTAAGAATACTGGATGGGTAGCCATTCTCTTCTCCAGGAAATCTGCCTAACCCAGGAACTGATCCCAGGTCCCTCCATTAAAGGTAGATTCTTCACCATTTGAGCCACAAGGGAAGC
>NW_011494849.1:1503822-1509981 GCF_000754665.1 Bison bison bison
CCCCCACACAAAGTCAAGGCCTGGAAAATGATATAATCACCACTTAGTTTATTAAAATGTTCCAGGTTGAAATTGCTGATGAGAATTAAACCTTTCAACAAAATCAAAATGAAATGATATGTGGTTCATCCTGTCTTGTGACTATTAGAGTGGAGGTGAGAGTAATCCAGGGGTAAGAATGAAAAAAAATCTTAAGTAAAAATGCATGCATGCTAAGTCACTTCAGTGGTGTCCAGCTCCTTGCAACCCTATGGATTGCATCCTGCTGGGCTCCCTGTCCATGGGATTTCCCTGGCAAGAAAACTGGAGTGAGTTGCCATGCCCTCCTCCAGGAGATGTGCCCAACCCAGGGACTGAACCTATATCTTGTTTATGTCTTCTGCAATGGCAGGCAGGTTCTTTACCATCAGCATCTCCTAAAGAGTCCTCAAGTAAATATAGTTTCTAATACTAGATTTTTTTAAGGTTTTTAAAATAACATTTATTCTTAGAAGTTAACTTGTACAAAATAATAATCCAAAAAACACAAAAAGCAAAAAGCTAAGTCATTCATAGTCACAAGCAGTTTACATTTTGATGTGTCCTTTTTGGTCTTATATGTGTATTTTCACAACTAAGCATCCATTTTATGCATTTAATATGATACAGTTATGTCTCATGCTGTTTCACACATCATGAATATGCACCATTTCAAAGTACCAAATTTATTGGTATTTTGATAACCAATAATACACTACTCCAACACAATCTGGAAGAAAAAAAATGTAATCCTCCTTTTTTGATGACAGAAATTTCAAAGCAGACAATAATGGCAATAGACCTCTAGATAAATATATTAGCAGAGTTATGATTAAAATACTGCCTTCCCTTAAAGTTCAATTAAAAATGAGACATAAAGCAACAAAGTACACAAAGTTTAAAGTTTCTAAGAGGATTTATCATCTGATCCACACTATTAAAGTATTAGCAAGGAGATAGGAATGTTTCCATTGAGATACTTAACGATGCATTACTATACTACAGCCAAGAGATTCACACACATCAATTGTTCCCATCAAAATATAAATATGAACACATTCACATTCATGCCTACCTTTATACTTCCTTCTGCCCCTCTGCTGCCAACCTAAATGAACAAGTCCTGACATATATTTCTCAGAGACATAACACTAGAACTTTAAGAGGGAAAATACGGCAATGAACGCACATTAGGAGCTATACCAGGGGCTTGGTGGAGAGGTGAGAAGATTCAGTTCAATTCAGTCGCTGAGTTGTGTCTGACTCTTTGTGACTCCATGGACTGCAGCAAGCCAGGTTTCCCTGGAAATCACCAACTCCTGGAACTTACAGAAACTGACGTCCATCAAGTCAGTGATGCCATCCAACGATCTCATCCTCTGTCATTCCCTTCTCCTCCTTGCTTCAACCTTTCCCAGCATAAGGATATTTTCCAATGAGTCAGCTCTTCTCATCAGGTGGCCAAAGTATTGAAATTTCAGCTTCAACATCAGTCCTTCCAATGAACACTCAGGATGGATTTGCTTTAGGATGGACTGGTTGGATCTCCTTGCAGTCCAAGGGACTCTCAAGAGTCTCCTCCAACACCACAGTTCAAAAGCATCAATTCTTTGGTTCTCAGCTTTCTTTATAGTCCAACTATCACATGCATACATAACTACAGGAAACACCATAGCTTTGAACTAGACGAACCTTTGTTGGAAAAGTAATGTCCCTACTTCTTAATATGTGGTCTAGGTTGGTAATAGCATTTCTTCTAAGGAGCAAGTGTCTTTTAATTTCATGGCTGCAGTCACCATCTGCAGTGATTTTGGAGCCCCCCAAAATAAAGGCTGTCACTGTTTCCATTGTTTCTCCAGCCATTTGCCATGAAGTGATGGGGCCAGATGCCATGATCTTCGTTTTCTGAATGTAGAATTTAAAGCCAGCTTTTTCACTCTCCTCTTTCACTTTCATCAAGAGGCTGTTTAGTTCTTCTTCATGTTCTACAATAAGGGTTGTGCCATCTTAAGTATCTGAGGTTACTGATATTCCTCCCAGCAATCTTGATTCCAGCTTGTGCTTCACCCAGCCCAGGATTTCTCATAATGTGCTCTGCATATAAGTTAAATAAGCAGGGTGTCAATATATAGCCTTGATGTACTCCTTTACGTATTTAGAACCAGTCTGTTGTTCCATGTCCAGTTCTAACTGTTGCTTCCTGACCTGCATACAGATTTCTCAAGAGGCAGATCAGGTGGTCTGGTATTCTTTTTCAGAATTTCCCACAGTTTATTGTGATCTACACAGTCAAAGGCTTTGGCATAGTCAATAAAGCAGAAATAGATGTTTTTCTGGAACTCTCTTGCTTTTTTGATGATCCAGCAGATGTTGGCAATTTGATCTCTGGTTCCTCTGCCTTTTCTAAATCCAACTTTAACATCTGGAAGTTCACAATTCACTTATTGTTGAAGCCTGGCTTGGAGAATTTTGAGGATTACTTTACTAGTGTGTGAGATGAGTGCCATTGTGCAGTAGTTTAAGCATTCTTTGGCATTGACTTTCTTAGGGATTGGAATGAAAACTGGCCTTTTCTGTGCTGTGGCCACTGCTGAGTTTTCCAAATTTGCTGGCATATTGAGTGCAGCACTTTCACAGCATCATCTTTCAGGATTTGAAATACCTCCACTGGAATTCCATCACCTCCACTAGCTTTGTAGTGAAGCTTCCCAAAGCCCAC
Organism: Bison bison bison; assembly: GCF_000754665.1. Taxonomy (NCBI): domain Eukaryota; kingdom Metazoa; phylum Chordata; class Mammalia; order Artiodactyla; family Bovidae; genus Bison; species Bison bison. The sequence goes on from NW_011494849.1 coordinate 1,506,560, forward strand.
TTAAGTTCACATTCCAGGATATCTGGCTCTAGGTGAGTGATCACACCATTGTGATTATCTGCATCCTGAAGATCTTTTATTGTACAGTTCTTCTGTATATTATTGCCACCTCTTCTTAATATCTTCTGCTTCTGTTAGGTCCACACCATTTCTGTCCTTAATTGAGCCCATCTTTTCATGAAATGTTCCCTTGCTATCTCTAATTTTTCCCATTCTATTGTTTTCCTTTATTTCTTTGCATTCATCACTGAGAAAGGCTTTCTTACCTCTCCTTGCTATTCTTTGGAACTCTGCATTCAAATGGATATATCTTTCTTTTCTCCTTTGCTTTTTGCTTCCCTTCATTTCACAGCTATTTTTAAGGCCTCCTCAGACAGCCATTTTGCTTTTTTGCCTTTCTTTTTCTTGGGGATGGTCTTGATCCCTGTCTCCTATACAGTGTAATGAACCTCTATCTATAGTTCGTCACGCACTCTGTCTATCAGATGCAGTCCCTTAAATTTGTTTCTCACTTCCACTGTACAATCACAAGGGATTTGATTTAGGTCATACTGAATGGTCTAGTGGTTTTCCCTACTTTCTTCAATTGAAATCTGAATTTGGCAATAAGGAGTTCATGATCTGAGCCACAGTCAACTTGGAAGGTGTCAGAAGTGAAGTAGGAAGTGTAGACTGTATGAAATCTTGCTCAACTGTGAGTACGTTTAAAGCTTGTTTAGATGTTCCTTTGAACTCATCATTAAGAATCTATTCTGAAGACCTACTGCCGTATGACTACTTAATTTAAAAAAAACAAAGAAAAAACTTACAATGTGTAACATTTTTTTCATAATAATAAATAGATATAATATGTGGATCTATATTTAAGGATACTTTGTCTAATGTGGAATTTTTATTTTGTTAAAGGAAGTGAGCTTTTCTTGATGGCCAACTATAAGGAATACATTTTGATGGTTCTCTTTTGTTTTTTAATTAATTGATTGATTTTATTTTTGAGGTCACTTGGTATTCATTGTTGCACTTTGGCTTTTCTGTAGTTGCAGCTAGTGGGGGCTACTCTCTAGCTGTAGGTACCAGGCTTCTCATTGTGGTGCCTTCTCTTGTGGAGCATAGATTCTAGGTGGAAGGGTTGAAGCCCATAGTTTTATCACCCAGGTTCATTACTTGCAGCATACAGGCTCTAAGGCATGTGGGCTTCAGTAGTTGTGGTATACGGGCTTAGTTTTTCCGTGGTATATGTGGGAGTTTCCTAGACTAGGGGTCAAACTTATGTCTCCTGCATTGGCAAATGGATTCTTATCCAGTGTACCACCAGAGAAGTCCCATTTTGACAGGTTCTTTACATACTTTAACTCTCTTATTGTAGGAAAAATGTTAGTAGTTAGATTTTTACTCCATTTTACAAAAGAGGGAAATGTGATTCAGTAAAGTTAACAAGAATAGGAATTCTTCTAAAGATGGCTTTTTAGCAAATCAGCCCACCCTCTCCCTCTCCCACAAAGCCCAAAAGATTGTTCTATACATCAGTGTCTCTTTTGCTGTCTTGTATACAGGGTTATTGTTACCATCTTTCTAAATTCCATATATATGCGGTAGTATACTGTATTGGTGTTTTTTCTTTCTGGCTTACTTCACTCTGTATAATAGGCTCCAGTTTCATCCACCTCATTGCAAAACCAACACAATATTGTAAAGTTAAAAAATAAAATAAATGCAATAAATAAATAAATAAAATAAAATTTCGTGAGAATGTCTAAAAAAAAAAAAAAAAGATGGCTTTTTCGGCTCTTCTCACTTCACGATAGTCCTTGTTGTCATGATATGAAAATATCATAACACAGATCTGATCATTAGCCACACTGTGAAGACTGAAGCATTCTTCATTTAATTTGAGGAGCACTTTCTTCCCTTTATCTCTATCTTGACCTCCATTTCCCAGATTGCTTACACTCTCTTGATTCCTCTTATGTCAAGGAAAAGTCATCTGATGATTTCTTCTCTGGAGAGATTTTACCCTTCATGGGCATCATGATAAGTGGGATGTAATAGGCTCAAGAAATGACATTCTAAGGGTTGTATTTCAAAGGAAGTGCACTTGGTTGAAAGAAATGTTTAGAGGAACTTTTAAACATCTCAAGCAACTCAATCATTTTGGAGTTTAGTACTGTATTTACACATGAGGCAGCACCATGGAGAAGTAAATGGGTGCTATTTCCTTAGGACTTTTCCCATTGTAATCATATAATATTAACATTGTTACTGGGAGGAAAAAGGCCCCCATGATCAATTTACTTTAGAAAATTTTGACTTTTTAAGTTATCAACCAAATACTGCTCTGTATCTACAATAGGCCAGAGAGTTATAGGAGCTGGCATGCAAAGTTGAATAATAAAAAACAAGGATGTTTTTACGTGGAGCTAATATTCCAGTGGGTTGTAGATGGATAGTAAGCAAGTAAAGAAATAAATGAAAAATATAGTTTTGTTGGTAATAAGTAAGATAATAAACATTTTATAACACCAGGATATAGGAGAGAAGAAATGGATGTAGATTTGTGTTGTTTTAGGCACAGCTAAAGCTTCAGTTTGGTCTGACTTTAAATAAGACATTATGCTCCTTTTTTAATATATTAGGTTATTTTAAAAAGGTTTATTTGAAATGGAGACAATATTAGCAATCAGTATCTATGTCCCATTGTGACTCCCAATTTCTCTTACCTCTCTGGGATGTTCTGTCTTGTATCAACACCTGGGTCTGACTCAGTCTCCTTTCAGGTACCTATTTCTTATTCAACTGTGTGTGGTTTTATTGTGTGTGACCTTTAAAGCTGGAGTCATTTTCTATAGCCTCCTGGCTCTCTGAAAAGGAATCTTCACTGATTTCAAAGGCATATGTGTTAGCAGCTTAGCTGGTAAAGAATCTGCCTGCAATGCAGGAGACCCCGGTTTAATTCCTGGGTCAGGAAGATCTGCTGGAGAAGGGATAGGCTACCCATGCCAGTATTCTTGGGCTTCCCTTGTGGCTCAGCTAGTAAAGTATCTGCCTACAATGCGGGAAACCTGGTTTCCATCTCTGGGTTGGGAAGATCACCTGGAGAAGGGAAAGGCTGCCCACTCCAGTATTCTGGCCTAGAGAATTCCATGGACTGTATAGTCCATGGGATTTCAGAGAGTTGGGCATGATTCAGCGACTTCTACTTTCACTTTCCCTGTACAGGACCCCGGGGCACTGCTGGGGGTGGGGCTGGGTTGGGGGCAGATCTCTTTGTCCCTTTGGGAGAACCTCTGCAGCTGTATTATCCCTTGTTTGTGTGTTGCCTACCAGATGGATGGAATTTGACTATACTTTGTATCCACCACTTCTGTCTTGTCTTGTTCCTGCCTTATGTTTCTAGTAACAGAGGGTTTGCACGTCTTCAGGCT
>NW_011494849.1:1510081-1510731 GCF_000754665.1 Bison bison bison
CGTCTTCAGGCTGTTCTCGTCAATATTTCTGTAAACAGTTGTAATTTGCTGTAATTTTAGTGTTTCCAAGGGATGATGTGAGTTTTGGTCATCTTAGATCTCACAAGAAAAAAAAAATTAATGAAAATTTTGGCCAACTCGATATATCTTTGAAAATGTTCACTGGTAATTTGAGTTTGTTTTGCTTACTTTGTAAATAATTGGAAAATAGCATATTTTTAGTTGAAATTATATATATATATATATATATATATGGGCTTCTCTAGTGGCTCAGTGGTAAAGAATCTGTCTGTAATGGAAGAGATGCAGGTTTGATTCCTGGGTTGGAAAGATCCTCTAAGAGAAAGCATGGCAGCCTACCCCAGTGTTCTTGCTTGGAGAATGCCATAGACAGAAGAGTCTGGTGGTCTACAATCCATAAGATTGTGAAGAGTCTGACAAGACTGAAGCACCTGAGTACACATGCACATGTATATGTACACACTATGTATGCATGGCATTCATACATGGGTTTCCCTGGTGCCTCAATGGTAAAGAATCTGCTTATCAATGCTAGAGATGTAAGACATGTGGGTTTGATTCTTGGGTCAGGAAGATCCTCCTGAGAAGGAAATGGCAACCCACTTCAGTATTTTTGCCTGGGAAATCCC
>NW_011494849.1:1510831-1519755 GCF_000754665.1 Bison bison bison
TATATATATATATATATATATATATATATATATATATATGGTTTGATTTAACTCCTTGAAAATGTGTTGCAATTTGTATCATAGCCTAGGGTATTTTCTACTTTGGAATGTCCCATGAGCACTGTGAGGTGAATGGAGTAGTCCCACATATGTTTTCTCTTTCACCACTTTGATACTAACATACATTGCATCGATTTGCCTGTCTGAAATTATGGAGCAGACTATGGGACAAACTTTATCTGAATTAGAAATAAACCTTAAAAAAAGTGTTCTGAAATTAGCATTTATTATTTTTGTAAATTAGTTCAAATATCATCTTCAAAGACAAAGCTTAAAAAAATTGTCTATTTTGAAGGACATAATTTTAACAAGAAAGATTTACATATTTCATTTGTGTGGAGACTGAACTTTTCCCTTTTGGTAATTTGGCCTCAAGTTGTTTTTTATGACTTTCCCCCAGAGAACAGTGTTCTGTAACTTCCATTCTACACGGTGATTATCCTGGTGGGATCTCTGGACATAGTCTACCCTCAAAATAATGATTAAAGTTTCAAAGAATTTAAAGTTTCAAAGAATCTCCCTTGAAGATGCACCAGTTGAATGACTAAATAGTATGTGATACAACGACTTGTACATAAAGTGTTGGCACACTTTTGCCCTTACCATAGACTGTATTTGTCTGCAGCATTAATCACATGGCAGGCTTCTTCTTGAATTAAAATGATGGACTCAAAACATAATAAAATGAATAAATGAAGGTGCCACCAGATGTAAAGAGCTGACTCATTGGAAAAGACCTTGATGCTGGGGAAGATGAATGGTGGGAGGGGAAGGGGGAAACAGAGGATGAGATGGTTGAGTGGCATCACTGACTCAATGAACCTGAGTTTGAGTAAACTCAGGGAGACAGTGAAGGATCAGAAAGCCTGGTGTGCTGCAGTTCATGGGGTTGCAAAGTGTTGGACATGACTTAGTGACTGAACAACAACAACAAAGAAATTATCCTCCATTGTTCAAGAAACCTAAAGTTCAACAGCACTGGATGAAGGCTGAACAGTATATCTGATTGAGAATAAAAATATTCCAAAGGCTACTTCACTATTTAACTTTCATTGGTATAAATTCAAACAGCAAAATTTTTATTCTAAACAGTTCTGAGATATTTTGGAATGTGTCCTCTTTCTGATCAAAATGTTGATTTAACGTGTTTGTTATCAGGGGAAATCCTGTGACAATTAATATTTTGAGTATCTGTTTATAATCAACATTCAGAATTCTTTAGGTAACAAGACATTGATATTCATTTTGAAAATCTCAATAATTTAAAAAGTAGTATTCCTCTGAAAGATTGAGATGAATTAGATTTCCTGCAAGCATGAAAAGAGTTGGTTACATGGAACCAATTAATGGTGCTGTGAGGTTGCATGAATCTTGCTGTATGTGTTCAATGAGATGGCACCAGTACATGAAGGACAAGGGGGAAGGCACCAGAGCCCAGAATTTGGATTAAATGGCTTTCTCCTTGTGCAGGTACCTTGGGAAGTGTATTTAGACCCAACATTCTGAACCAGGCTTTCCATTTTGCAAGAGTACATTGGTGGTGTAAGAGTATTTTAAGAGTTATTTATTATTTTCATAATCAGCCATGTTAGGAATCCTTTGTTATTACTAACATATGTGAAGATTGATTCTATTCTGTGTTTATATTGTTTGGAATATTTTCCTCTAATGACCTGTCATAAATTTACCTTCTCAAATAATTTTTAGAAATTAATCTCAAGTGCAACTATTTGGGGAATTTTCATGGACAGATATTTGTAAATCTATGATATTTTCAATTTATATGTTATCTAAATATAGTCTGTTAATCTGATAAAAATTAAAAGATAAGGTAACTTCTGTAGGCCTTCACTACCTGGCTTTCAAGAGCCCAAAGTAATACTGTAATAAGCAAACCACTCCTTTAGGTCTTATTTTTCTGTTCCAGGTGATCTTCAGCATCCTTCATATGTTTGTTGACCATTTAGAGGTATTTTTCCTAGCATGGTTTGTTTATATTTTATTTAATTAATATTTTTTATCTTTTATTAGTTAATTTTCAATATTAACAAGTTAATATTTTACAAAATAAAAGAAATTTGCATTTTATAATTTACTCTAAAATGTAAATTATTCTCCAAATTACTTTTGTCTATTGGCCTTGTGGTATGATTTCCAAAATCCTTTAAGGAAATTTGCAATTGTCAAATATATCTGAGATTTAAATGATTGGTTAAGACAGTTCTTCCAACCCTAGAATGTAAAAGTCACCTCTTTCTTAACAGAAAAGCAAATATATGAAGTAAATCTTGCTTTACTTTTTTTTAAACCGTTAATCAATGTTTACTTTTGTGCCAAGTATTAGTTATATGTACAATTTAATTAGCTTCCAGATGGAAAACTAGTAGTGATGCCTCATTTATTTCATAATGTGTCATTTTTCTCCAATATGTCATTTGTCACTTACCTATCCATTAGTTTATAAGATTGCTGTAGTCAGGGAAGATGTTTTAATTAGTCCTGCATTTACTTTCTTTCTTTTTTGAGGGGCTTCCCCATGTAGCTTGCCAGATTTTAGTTTTCCTAGCAGGGACTGAACCTGGCCCATGGCAGTGAAAGCTCCAAGTTCTAACCATAGCCTGGTATTATAATATTTGAAACTATTGGAACATAATAAGTCAAAAGGCCTGCTTGTGGAATGAATGAACAAATTATCGTAAGACTTCAGGAAGTCACAATTAATAATTATATTTATTTTTGGCAATTTATTTCAGGCAATTTTGTCCTGAAGTCTGAAATAAAGTATACAGAACACTTATGAAACAAAAGAACAATGTAACTGAGTTTCTCCTCTTGGGGCTCACTCACAGCATTCAAGGTCAGAAAATACTATTTGTTGTGTTCTTGTTCATCTACATTGTGACAACGGTAGGCAACCTACTTGTTGTTGTGACTGTGGTGATCAGCTCAACCCTGGATGCCCCTATGTACTTCTTTCTTGGCTACTTGTCATTTATAGATGCTGTTTATTCTACTACAGTCACCCCAAATACATGTATATACTTACTCTATGAGAAGAAAACTATTTATTTCCAAGCTTACATGGCTCAGCTTTTTACAGAGCACTTATTTGGTTGTGCTGAGATTATACTGCTGGTAGTCATGGCTTGTGACTGCTACGTGGCCATCTGCAAACCCTTGCATTATTTGACAATCATGAATCAGCAAGTGTGTGTCCTGCTGTTGCTGTTGGTATGAATTGGTGGATTTTACATGTTGTAGTTAATATTCTCTTCACACACAAGCTTCCCTTCTGTGGCCCCAATGTCTTTGATCACTTCATCTGTGACATGTACACCTTGTTAAAACTGGCCTGCACTGACACCCACATAATTGGCCTCATAGTGGTTGCCAATGATGGAATAATCTGTGTGGTCCTCTTCACGTTCTTACTCATCTCCTATGGGGTCATTCTGCACTCCCTGAAGAATGTTAGTCAAGAAGAGAGGTGCAAAGCCTTGTCCACCTATGGCTCCCACATCCCTCTGGTGCCTTTCTTCTTTGTACCCTGTATATTTCTATATGTGAGTCCTCCTTCCATCTTACCCATTGATAAATGCTTGGCTGTGTTTTACACCATTATCACTCCTATGCTGAATTCTCTAATCTACACTCTAAGAAATGGAGAGATGCAAAATGCCATGAAAAATCTCTGGGCCAGAGAAAGAAAATTAGCGAACCGGGAAATGTATCATCTCATTTCTTGGACAAATTTCTCTTACCAGGAAAGCCATATATGATTATTTAACTGCAGTAAAAGTCTCCTAAGTTTAAATAACTCAGGCATGATGAAAAGATTTATTATGTGAATACTTGCAATGATCAAAGTATACTTTTAAAATTTTCATGATTTCCTGGTTCAAGTTCTATTTTTTGTTTGCAATATATTTTTAAAGATTTCCACAATTTCTTTGGAAAATATTTATAGATTTGGGTGTAGAAAGACTCTAATAAGGCTACAGATTCATGTTCTGTATGGTGAGTTAATACAGTAAATTTAATTAGTGGAAGTTTTTCGTGTTTTTCACTTAAATAGTGTAATATTATTTTCAGAATTAATAGAGTTCATTATAGATTTTAGAAAAATAATATAAGAAATATTATAGAAAAAAACATTTCACTCTCTTCACACAAAATATCCCATATTAATATTTGACTTACATGACTTACTTTTGTATCTGTAAGATACTTCACCTAAATTATTTTGTTTCTATTGTTTAGTGTAATAAGGATGAAGAAGAATATTTTAGTGTGTAATATTAATCATTAGGAAACTAACTTTATAAAAATAATCTGAATGAACATGGTGTATATGCAGAAAAATAGCCAATCATACTTATATTCCAAATTGGTCAATCGTGTTATCTTCTCAAGTTTACCAGGTTTGCTTGGGGTGATATAAACCATCAAAAGGAAAATCCACTCTTCCATTGTTGATTTAGGGAAGTGTAGTGAATGTATAAATAAATAAAAAATGCCCCTCCTTGTCAGGGATCTCTAGTAAACATCTACCAAAAAACAGATTAATTTCCATGAACAGAAAACCACTCTAAATATTCACACATTTTTTTTTTTTGAAAAACAGGAAAAATAAAGCAAAACAAACACACAAACAAAAACAAGAAACAGCTATTTTTGTAACCTTAGATTTGAGAAGTAAGGTACTATCTGTGGCTGCTGTCTCACGTGAAGGTTCTGCTGAGGAAGGATCCACTTCCTGTTTGTGCATATGGCTGTTGGAAGGATTCAGTTCCTTAACATAAATTAAAATCTTTTCAAATTATAATTTCAGTAAATCCCACTGTCCTTGATACTGTTGTCATATATTTTACTGCTGCTACTACTACTGCCAAGTCACTTCAGTCGTGTCCGACTCTGAGCAACCCCATGGACTTCAGCCTACCAGGCTCCTCTGTCCATGGGTTTGCCAGGCAAGAGTACTGGAGTGGGGTGCCATCACCTTCTCCGATATTTTAGTGCTACATATGTTAAAAACCTCTGAATATATTAACATTTCATTAAATAGTTATAACAGACATTTTAGAAAATCATGAAAAATAGCCTATTTTTAATTCAAATATATGATTTCCACTTTCCTCATACATTTTTGTAAATTCTGATTTCCATATATCTTTTACTTCAGTCTGAATAACCTGTTTTTGTACTTTTGTAATGTATGTTTGCTTTTTCCAACCCTGAAATCCTCAGGGATATAGAGTTGCATATAGGCAGGCTGTAACCACGTTTAGCTCAGTAAAAGTTAAATAAATCAAATAAAATACATTTATTAAGTGTAAAACTATTTTATAATTTATTTTTTTAACAAAAGAAGAAAACACAAGCTTACTATATCCATTAGAAGCCTGATGAGAAACAGTATATTTAAAATAGGAGATTAATAGAGGTTATATAATAACCTATCAAGTTATGGACAAACTTGAAGGAAACTAAAAAGGGATCACCTGGGACTCAGTTAGAGTAGGAAACCATTACCATGATAGGACTTGGGAAAACAAGGGGAAAGAGAGATCTCAGGAACCAGAAGGTCCATGCAAAAGATGAAGCCTCAATAGAAAGACAGCAAACCCCTGGTGGTTCAGGTGGTAAATAATCCATCTGCAATGGACGAGACATGGATTCGATCCCTAGGTCAGAAAGATCCCCTGGAGAAGCAAATGGCAACACACTCCAGTATTCTTGCCTGAGAAATCCCATGGACAGAGGAGCCTGGTGGACTACAGTGCTTGTGATTGCAAGAGGTGGACATGACTTAGCCACTAAAACAATATCAACCATTGACAAACTACAATAGGAACCAAGATAGTAAACCCTGTGACATTTCTTATTTTCTTCTCACCTGCCCACTAATATTCAGCTAGCTCTACCTCTTGACCAGAAGATAAGGGAGCTGGTTGAATCAGACCAGAGAAGAGGGCTGCCCAGGATGGAGAAAGTGAGAGACCTCAGTGGGTGAAAGGAATATATCTATCCATTTCCCAAAGATTTATTCATTTTTTTTTCATAAAGAAAGACAATAAGCATTATTTTTGAAGTGAGGTGGAAAAAATGCAGGGAGGATAAGCTTCGCAATTTATTTATTAACTTAATTTTATTGAACAACAGTGTGAGTCAGATGCTGACTTAAGTGATAATGATAAAGAGATGAAGGCTGCTACAGACCTATGTCTCAAACTTATTTAAGTGGCTTTTACAAAGAAATAAGCAGTAATTTAGACTTTGTATAAACAGCATGCAAAATCAAAACCAATTGGGCATGTATTTTTAACATTTAAGGAAGTGTTTAAAATTTATTTTTGCCTAAGAAGCTCTCAGAGTTATTACATAATGAGCACCCTGTGCCTGGGCTTCCTCCAGCAAAAACTTAGGGACCACTTGTCAGAAGGTGTGGAAGAAGGATCTTGTAATAAGCGGAATTAAATGTCCTCAGAAGTTTGCACTTTCTATAAAATAGAAAATGCAACAAGTTTTTTCTCCACCTGCACACCATGGGCGGAGAAGGCAATGGCATCCCACTCCAGTGCTCTTGCCTGGAAAATCCCATGGACAGAGGAGCCTGGAAGGCTGCAGTCCATGGGGTCACTGAGGGTCAGACACGACTGAGTGACTTCACTTTCACGCATTGGAGAAGGAAATGGCAACCCACTCCAGTGTTCTTGCCTGGAGAATCCCAGGGACGGGGGAGCCTGGTGGGCTGCTGTCTATGGGGTCACACAGAGTCGGACACGACTGAAGTGACTTAGCAGCAGCAGCAACAGCACACCATGGGAAAAAATAACATATATTATTAAAATGCTTTGAAATTGCCTGAAAACCCAAAATATAAGTTTCTCGTGTATTTGTGATTAAAAATGTTTATCTTTAGTCATAAATTCTCCACTTCTGAATTCATCAACGACACTGAAATGGAATAAGACAGGATGCATGTGACTGAAGTCATTCTAATAGGACTTACACAGAATCCTCAGATACAGAGAGTTCTATTCTTGATGTTACTTATCACCTACATCTGGCACGCTAAGCGCAGGCGGCTGCGACCGGCGTGCTAAGCGCATGGCCGAGAGGAGCTACCCCACGTCCGAGGTCAGGGGCAGAAGCCGAGAGGACCCCATGCCCGAAAGCCTGCTGCCAAGAGGAGTTACCCCACGTCTGAGGTCAGGGACAGCGTCCGAGAGTGCCAGACTGCGACGGTGCAGGAAAGGCTGAGAGGAGCTATTCCGTGTCCGAGGTCTGGGGCGCCGCCGAGAGGAGATACCCAACGTCTGAGGTCAGGGGCGGCAACGTGAGGAGTTATCCTGTGTCCAAGGTCAGGAGCGGCGGCCAGGAGGAGCAGCCCCACGTCAAAGGAGCCATGGCTGTGCGGTCTCAGGAGGGCCTAGAGGAGCTATCCCACGTTGAAGGTAAGGAAGGGCGTCGGTGAGGAGATACCCCTCGTCCAAGGTAAGAAGCAATGGCTGTGCTTTGCTGGAACAGCCGTGAAGAGATACTCCACACCCAAGGTAAGAGAAACCCAAGTAAGAAGGTAGGTGTTGCAAGAGGGCATCAGAGGGCAAACACACTGAAACCATACTCACAGGAAACTAGTCAATCTAATCACACTAGGACCACAGCCTTGTCTAACTCAATGAAACTAAGCCATGACCATGGGACCACCAAAGATGGGTGGGTCATGGTGGAGAGATCTGACAGAATGTGGTCCACTGCAGAAGGGAATGGCAAACCACTTCAGTATTTTTGCGTTGAGAACCCCATGAACAGTATGAAAAGGCAAAATGATAGGATACTGAAAAAGAAACTCCCCAGGTCAGTAGGTGCCCAATATACTACTGGAGATCAGTGGAGAAATAACTCCAGAAAGAATGAAGGGATGGAGCCAAAGCAAAAAGAATACCCAGACGTGGATGTGACTGGTGATAGAATCAAGGTTCGATGCTGTAAAGAGCAATATTGCATTGGAACCTGGAATGTCAGGTCCATGAATCAAGGCAAATTGGAAGTGGTCAAACAAGAGATGGCAAGACTGAATGTCGATGTTCTAGGAATCACTGAACTGAAATGGATTGGAATGGGTGAATTTAACTCAGATGACCATTATATCTACTACTGCGGGCAGGAATCCCTCAGAAGAAATGGAGTAGCCATCATGGTAAACAAAAGAGTCCAAAATGCAGTACTTGGATGCAAAATCAAAAAAGGCAGGATGATCTCTGTTCATTTCCAAGGCAAACCATTCAATATCACAGTAATCCAAGTCTATGCCCCAACCAGGAATGCTGAAAAAGCTGAAGTTGAATGGTTCTATGTAGACCTACAAGACATTTTAGAACTAACACCCCAAAAAGATGTCCTTTTCATTATAGGGGACTGGAATGCAAAAGTAGGAAGTCAAGAAACACCTGGAGTAACAGGAAAATTTGGCCTTGGAATACAGAATGAAGCAAGGCAAAAACTAACAGAGTTTTGCCAAGAAAATGCACTGATCATAACAAACACCCTATTCTAACAACACAAGAGAAGACTCTACACATGGACATCACCAGATGGTCAACACCAAAATCAGATTGATTATATTCTTTGCAGCCAAAGATGGAGAAGCTCTATACAGTCAGCAAAAACAAGACCAGGAGCTGACTGTGGCTCAGACCATGAACTCCTTATTGCCAAATTCAGACTTAAATTGAAGAAAGTAGGGAAAACCACTAGACCATTAAGGTAGGACTTAAATCAAATCCCTTATGATTATACAGTGGAAGTGAGAAATAGATTTAAGGGCCTAGATCTGATAGATAGAGTGCCTGATGAACTAT
>NW_011494849.1:1519855-1521059 GCF_000754665.1 Bison bison bison
CATCTGAATGCAGAGTTCCAAAGAATAGCAAGAAGATATAAGAAAGCCTTCCTCAGTGATCAATGCAAAGAAATAGAGGAAAACAACAGAATGGGAAAGACTAGAGATCTCTTCAAGAAAATCAGAGATACCAAAGGAACATTTCATGTAAAGATGGGCTCGATAAAGGACAGAAATGGCATGGACCTAACAGAAGCAGAAGATATTAAGAAGAGATGGCAAGAATACACTAAACTGTACAAAAAAGATCTTCACGACCAAGATAATCACGATGGTGTTATCACTGACCTAGAGCCAGACATCCTGGAATGTGAAGTCAAGTGGGCCTTAGAAAACGTCACTATGAACAAAGCTAGTGGATGTGATAGCATTCCAGTTGAGCTCTTTCAAATCCTGAAATATGATGCTGTGAAAGTGGTGCACTCAATATGCCAGCAAATTTGGAAAACTCAGCAGTGGCCACAGGACTGGAAAAGGGCAGTTTTCATTCCAATCCCAAATAAAGGCAATGTCAAAGAATGCTCAAACTACCGCACAATTGCACTCATCTCACACGCTAGTAAAATAATGCTCAAAATTCTCCAAGCCAGGCTTCAGAAATATGTGAACCTTGAACTTCCTGATGTTCAAGCTGGTTTTAGAAAAGGCAGAGGAACCAGAGATCAAATTGCCAACATCCACTGGATCATGGAAAAAGCAAGAGAGTTCCAGAAAAACATCTATTTCTGCTTTATTGACTCAGCCAAAGCCTTTGACTGTGGTATCACAATAAACTGTGGAAAATCTGAACGCTATGGGAATACCAGACCACCTTATGTGCCTCTTGAGAAATCTGTATGCAGGTCAGGAAGCAAAAGTTAGAACTGGACATGGAACCACAGACTGGTTCCAAATAAGAAAAGGAGTATGTCAAGGCTGTATATTGTCATCCTGTTTATTTAACTTTTATGCAGAGTACATCATGAGAAATGCTGGGCTGGAAGAATCACAAGCTGGAATCAAGATTGCCAGGAGAGATATCAGTAACATCAGATATGCAGATGACACCACCGTTATGGCAGAAAGTGAAGAGGAACTCAAAAGCCTCTTGATGAAAGTGAAAGTGGAGAGTGAAAAGTTGGCTTAAAACTCAACATTTAGAAAATGAAGATCATGGCATCCAGTCCCACCACTTCATGGGAAATAGATGGGGAAACAGTGGAAA
>NW_011494849.1:1521159-1531721 GCF_000754665.1 Bison bison bison
GTCTAGTCAAGGCTATGGTTTTTCCTGTGGTCATGGATGGATGTGAGAGTTGGACAGGAAGAAGGCTGAGCGCCAAAGAATTGATGCTTTTGAACTGTGGTTGAAGAAGACTCTTGAGAGTCCCTTGGACTGCAAGGAGATCCAACCAGTCCATTCTGAAGGAGATCAGCCCTGGGATTTCTTTGGAAGGAATGATACTAAAGCTGAAACTCAAGTACTTTGGCTACCTATGGGAAGAGTTGACTCATTGGAAAAGACCCTGATGCTGGGAGGGATTGGAGGCCAGAGGAGAAGGCTGAGAGATGATGATGAGATGAGGATGAGATGGCTGGATGGCATCATTGACTCGATGGCTGTGAGTGTGAGTGAACTCCGGGAGTTGGTGATGGACAGGGAGGCCTGGCATGCTGAGATTGATGGGGTCGCAAAGTGTCGGACATGACTGAGCGACTGGACTGAACTGAACTGAACATTGTGGAGAGCTGCCATCCTAAGGATGTTGAGTATCTTTAGGATATTCGGCAAAATTAGTTCTTTGAGGAAGGAATCCTAGGAAGTCACACAGGACCTTTAATAGTTCTGTTTTCCTACCCATCAGAATAGAAAACTGCCTAAGTCACTGGGTACCCGGTACAGTATTCAGAAATGCATTGTTTGTGTAGTGAGGAAGAGTTCACCATAATCTAATCATAAATTCTGGATGTTCTGTCCATTGAGGTAAGTAGGGTATTAAAGTGAAGTGAAAGTGAAAGTCGCTCAGTCGTGTTTGATTCTTTGCGACCCCTGGACTACACAGTCCATGGAATTCTCCAGGCCAGAATACTGGAGTGCAGAGCCTTTCCCTTATCCAGGGGATCTTCCTGACCCAGATCGAACCCTGCTTTCCTGCATTGCAGGCAGATTCTTTACCATATGATCCACCAAGGGCACTCCCCCCCCATTATAAGAATAATGTAATAACTGTATCTGTATAATTGAATAACTGTATAACTGAATAACTGTAGCCTACCATGCTCCTCTGTCCACGGGATTTTCCAGGCGAGAGTACTGGAGTGTGTTGCCATTTCCTTCTCCAGGGTATCTTCCTGGAGGGATCAAACCTAGGTCTCCCGCATTGAAGTAGACGCTTTACCATCTGAGTCACCAGGGAACCTGGTATTATAAGAATAGTTAGCAACAAATATGTGGGATAAAATCAGGAATAAATAGTGTTCTGGGGACTGCTCTTAGGGGAGTAATAATAGCTTTCTGCCAGATTTAAGTTGTTTTGAAATCTGGAGAATTTGCCAGATACAGTATTCATAAAATTCTTAACTGAAGCACAATGCTTATGTTCAGACTCTTCAGGAAAAAAAAAAAAAAAAAAATAGAGACAAAAACTTTTAACCTGGAGGGAAACAGAAAAGCTTATTACTACAGAGTTCTCTGCACATTTTTTTTTAAAGTGGAGAATTTGTCACATCTGAGGATAAATAAGCTAAGACAATACTATGATAAATGCTCAGATAAATATCAGTTCCCAGGATTATTTCCTAAACAGATTGGGGTGGGGGGGAGTCTAAACTCTGCACAGATTAGGATAATCTGTTTACTGATGATTTCTGCAGTTTCGACAACCCTTTGGCTAATTTGACACTTATGCTATCTTCCCACAAGGTGGTGGTCAACTCAAATAGTGATCTAAATCCAGCTTCATATTTCACCTAGAAATTTTGTAGATTTGCCTATCTTCAGATAAATGCTAATTGACTGAGTGAATTTTTCACTAAATTGTGGTTCATCCTGTGAGTAGTATTTGAAACCACACTGACCAATCTCTCTTTAAATTCTTGACCTGGATGCCAAGTGAGTCGAAGCTGCTAAACCGTCACACTGCAGTTTCACTCTCCATCTACTTTTTCACTGGTCTAAAGTGCTTACAGGACTATTAGGACCGTCAGTGATAAAGGGCTATATATGCTAGAGCGATATTCCCAACTTCTTCTCTGTCTTTAAAACCCCCAAAACTTCTTCCCTTTCTTGAGTCCCAATTAATGACTTTACCTTTTAGTTCAGGGAAAGCTTGATGCAATTAGAAATAATTTCTGCAGATTCACTTCACTCTGTCTGCTCACCTCTTATGAATTTAATATCTTAGGCCAAACATTTTAAGTAACTCTTCAATTTTCTCTTCCTGCCCACATCCAGTTTGACACAAAACTATACTGGTTCTACTTTCACAATATATCCAGAACTCAACATTTCATGTTAACTTTATCAAAACCAAACAGAGCAAGATGAATTTCGTTCTCACCTAGATCACTGAAATTCACTCCCTTATCCGTCTTCCTAATTCTTTAATTGCTAACCCAACTTCACACCAGTCAGCTCCTTTTGAGCAGTCAGAGTGACCCTGTCACAGATTAGTCAAGTCTTGTTCTTTTCTATGATCAGAGCTCTCTAATGGTTCTCAGTTTAAGTCTCATCAACAACAAATCATTAATGCAACCTGTCAGGCACCATGTGAAGGGACCATATCTCTTACTACTTCCTGAGCTCCCACCTCACTGGCCAGCTTACTGTTTCCTGAACCCACCAGACACATGACTTCATGTGGTGTCCTTATGTCTGACTCTCTTATGTTCTTGCAATATTTATTCAATTAATATGTCCTTCATGAAGACTATCTTGATCATACATTTAAAATTGCTAATGATCTTCCTTACAATATGCTATGCTATGCTATGCTAAGTCACTTCAGTCATGTCCGACTCTGTGTGACCCCATAGACGGCAGCCTACCAGGCTCCCCTGTCCCTGGGATTCTCCAGGCAAGAACACTGGAGTGTGTTGCCATTTCCTTCTCCAATGCATGAAAGTGAAGAGTGAAAGTGAAGTCGTTCAGTCGTGTCCGACTCTTAGCGACCCGTCCCTGGGATTTTCCAGGCAAGAGTACTGGAGTGGGGTGCCATTGCCTTCTCTACACAATATGCTACTTTTAATTTTTCTATAATACATTTAAGCATAATGAAACATGATATCCACTTGTTTGTGTGTGTGTTTAGTCACTCAGTCGTGTCTGACTCTTTGCGGCCCTATGGACTGTCCACGGGATTTTTCAGGCAAGAATACGGGAGTGGGTTGCCATTTCCTTCTACAGGGGATTTGCCAATATCCACTTGCATGTTTGCAATTGTAATTAGCAATTTCTCTCTCCTTGTCTAGAATCTAAATTCACGAAGGGGAAGGAATCTTTACTTGTCTGTTCACTGTTTTAGCTCAAGCACCTAAAACATGTCTGGCATACAGTAGCTAATCAATAAATATTTGTGGAAAGAAATATTTTTTTTTCTAAAATGTATAGAACCAAACAATTAAAAAATTTGGTAGACTCAGATCTTTAGTCATACATTGTGAAAATAAACTGAAACGAATCTACTAGACTTCAAAGAGTTACGAAAACATTTTCAAAACTTTTCAAAATATTTAAAACAGCCCATTGTACATAAATAGCTGTAAACCATATGCATTTTTAAAATATTGGTTACTTAATAAATTTGAAATATTGAGTGTTAGATAAAATTATCACTTTGTTACTGTATTTTTAGCCAAATGTCTTAGAATTCAATGCTAAACACTAAGGATGTAAACAATTCCAGTTACCAAGGAATTCCTATTCTGCCTTCTTTTTTTCCCCCTTACTACTTTTAAAAAAGCCTGTAAATAACTCCTTGTATGAAAAACTGATTCTTGTGAATAATTCTAGTCTGTATTTTAAACTTCTACTTAACACTTTGCATTGGTTCTCTAGACCTCTATTCCATCTACCTTCACTTTGGAAGTCCTTGGAATGCTAAAAGTCTTATTCCTCCCACTCCCTAAATCTTGATCTCTGTAAATTAGATCATTCCCTTTATATGCACTGTCGAGGAATTTGGAAGGTGATACTGCAGAGTCCATCTACATCCAACTCTTGGCAATTTATGCACAAAAAAGACTAACAAGATAAATAATCTGCTTTATGCCCAAAGTTCCACAGCTGGTCAGGAGTGGTATTAAAGTATTTCAGTTCATATCTTTAAACTTCAGTTCAATGCCCTGGGTGCTAAAATATAGCTTTTTCAGTGTAAAGTTTCTGTAGATAATATTTGATTATCTGACTTCAATTGCACCTACAGTCATTGCAAATAATTTGACTAACTAGTTAGAAAAGCATCACAAAGTTACCACAGCACTTAATCATTTATATATTTTGGCAATCATGTTCTTCTATGAAAATGTATGCAAGACAGCAAAAGAGACACAGATGTATAGAACAGTCTTTTGGACTCTGTAGGAGAGGGAGAGGGTGGGATGATTTGGGAGAATGACATTGAAACATGTATAATTTCATATAAGAAATGAATCGCCAGTCCAGGTTAGATGTAGGATACAGGATGCTTGGGGCTGGTGCACTGGGATGACCCAGAGTGAGGGTACAAAGAGGGAGGTGGGAGGGGGGTGCAGGATGGGGAACATGTGTATACCCATGGCAGATTTGTTGATGTATGGCAAAATCAATACAATATTGTAAAGTAATTAGCCTCCAATTAAAATAAATAAATTTAAATAAAAAATAAAATGTAAAATGCCTGGTAAATCATCTAATAGTCATTTCCTCCCTGAGAGCCTAGGATATAACCATGGGCAAATCAGGATCAGCACTGGAGAAGTATTGCAGAAATGTCATTCACACAAGGGCATGAAGCAAATTTACACCAGCTGACAAAGCACATTTTCTTGATGAAAATGAAAGAGGAGAGTGAAAAAGTTGGCTTAAAGCTCAACATTCAGAAAAAAAAAAGGGATCATGGCATCCAGTCTCATCACTTCATGACAAATATATGGAGAAACAGTGGAAACTGTGGCAAATTTAGTTTCTTGGGCTCCAAAATCACTGCAGATGGTGACTGCAGCCATGAAATTAAAAGATGCTTACTCCTTGGAAGGAAAGTTATGACCAGCCTTGACAGCACGTTAAAAAGCAGAGACATTACTTTGCCAACAAAGGTCTGTCTAATCAAGGCTATGGTTTTTCCAGTAACCATGTATGGATGTGAGAGTTAGGCTATAAGGAAAGATGAATGCAGAAGAATTGATGATTTTGAACTGTGGTGTTGGAGAAGACTCTTGAGACTCCCTTGGACTGCAAGGAGATCCAGCCAGCCCATCCTAAAGGAGATCAATCATGGGTGTTCATTGGAAGAACTGATGTTGAAGCTGAAACTCCAATATTTTGGCCACCTGATGCAAAGAGCTGACTCTTTTGAAAAGACCCTGATGCTGGGAAAGACTGAAGGTGGGAGGAGAAGGGGACGACAGAAGATGAGATGGTTGGATGGCATCACTGAATCAATGGACATGAGTTTGAATAAACTCTGTGAGTTGGTGATGGACAGGGAGGCCTGGCGTGCTACAGTCTATGGGGTCTTGAAGAGTTGGACACAAGTGAGTGACTGAACTGAACTGAATAAAGCAAATTAGGGGATTATAAAAGCAAATCATGGCTCAATTAGTAAAGAATCTACCTGCAATGCAGGAGATCTGAGTTTGATCCCTTGGTTGGGAAGATACTCTGGAGAAGAGCATGGCTACCTACTCCAGTATCATGGCCTGGAGAATTCCATAAGAAGAGGAGGCTGTTAGGCTACAATTCCATGTTTACTTGGCTTTTGTGGCTTCCCTGGTGGCTCAGATAGTAAAGAATCTGCCTGCTTCTGCCTGCCAATTCAGGAGACATGGGTTTGATCCCTGGGTCAGGAATATTCTCTGGAGAAGGAAATGACAACCCGTTCCAGTATTCTTGTCTGGGGAATTCCATGAACAGAGGAACCTGGCAGCCTACAGTCCATGGGTTTCAAAGAATCAGACACGACTGAGCAACTAACACATACAGCGGGGCATAAAAAAAAACATTTAAATGGTATTGTTAGGTAGTTAGAATAGGAAAAAGGAGTCCAATCTAGCTGTGGCTCAAAGACAAAGAAAGGAAAAAGCTTGTGAAAATAGAACAAAGGAAGGTCCGAGGACCATAGTGAGAACCTCAAGTGCAGAAACAGCCCTCCTGGCTAGCCCAGTTTACATAGGGCAGGCTCAGCTGCAAGAGCAAAAACATAAAAAGAGGAGCCAAATTTGAGCCTCTGGCTTCTCTTCTCTTCTCTTCACGTCTTTTGAGTTGCCCCATCCCCACTTCTCAAGGATGTATTTTGCTTTCCTTGCCAAATAAAACTGAACTGTAACACAGAGCTATAACACTGGTCCATCCATCACTTCAAATCTTTTCTGTGGCAAGACAGAACTGAGGAAATTACAAACTCTCCTGATAATATCAAGCTAACGAATGGGAGTCTGCAAGAAATCTGGAGCTCAGTGGAGGAGTTGCTAAAATAATTATGATTGAGAAATAAACAGGAAAAAAAATGGTATCTGCAAATTAAGAAGTATCTATTGGAAATCTAGGAGGTAATGTAAGTCAGTTTGAATATCTCAGAGTTAAGAATCTTGATACTTAAGAATTTTGTTTTTTAGAACCAAGTCTTGTTTTCCACGTTTTTTGTGAAACTGCTCAAGGATATCAATTTTAACCATCAAATTAAAGACAAAGCTGGTTCCAAAAGGAGGGGGGCGGGAATGTATGCTAAGATGAATATGACTCTGCTAGACAATATCACAAGTGTCCATTCTGTAATTGAGATAGTGCAGGAACAAATGATTGAACATTTAATGTTGTGATCTGTATTTCTGCCTGCACAGTTGCTTGCTGATCAGCCCCAGTGATGTCCTTGCCCCAGGGAATACCTTTTATTAAAGTAGTTGAGTGAAAATTCACTGGATTAAGGATTAACACCACCATCAAAGGAGAATCAGCCTCAAGGTGTCAGCTAGAATGATGTAAGTCTGTTCCATGTCACAGCTGCTCAGACACTGAACACATAGTCCAGGTTCATCTCCCCAAGGTGAACAGTATATTCATAATATAATTTCTAAGAAGCTGAAAGAAAAACGTTTCTACTTTGATCTCAGACTACACTCAACTGGGATGCAAACAAGGATCTAAATGATTTGGTAAGCACTGTACTTGGATGACTTTTAGCAATCATCTCTAATTAGGGAAAATGTAAATCCTTTGGTAAACCAGAAGTGGAGAAGGAAATGGCAACCCGCTCTAGTATCCTTGCTTGGAAAATCAAAAAAGTTTATTTCTTCATTAAGAACATAAGTATCTGACTTCGCTTTTAAATCTTTCTTTGAAAGTGATAAAAATTCTAATTCTGCAAATTTGACCAGAGTAATAAATATAATACCCCAGACAGCTTTTTTTCACTATGAAAAAAAGAAAAGAAAAAAAAATCAACTTGGAATAATTTATCTTGGTTCTTGGACTCCCTAAAGTTACCTCTTGTGAATGAACCTTGAGTTGGTAAGATCTTAGGTTAGATCTCAGATGACCTTATACTTTTTATTTATAGAATTTTCCTTTTTTGACCAACTCTTATAACTAAGCTCTAAGAAGCATCTTTATTACTTCAGTAAGTCATATGTAGAGTTTTAGTTATTCCACAGAAATATAGCATAGAAATTACTTTCAACATATGGCAATCATTAATTAAATGAATTACAGCGAACAAGTAGAGTACATAAATCATTCACAGTCAGTATCTCTTTTATCTGTAATCAATATTTATTCTCCAGCTTAAGAACTTCAGTATTAACTTGAGTTAGAATAAGTTATTTTGCTTGATTTGCTTTTATATCCTTTTGAGCAAACTTAAAAATTAAATAAATCTCTCTCTTAGAAATGAAAATTGCTAAACAAATTAAAACGTGTATTTTTGGTATGGGGAGGGAGGAGGGTTCAGGATGGGGAACACATGTATACCTGTGGTGGATTCATTTTGATATTTGGCAAAACTAATACAATTATGTAAAGTTTAAAAATAAAATAAAATTAATTAAAAAATTAAAAAAAATAAAACGTGTATTTCAAAAAACAGCACTTGTAGATAGTAAGAAAAGAAGTGGGAAATGTACTGAGAAATAGTTACTAGGGATTTATTCGATGTCCTTTATTCCAATTTCACTTTCTCTGCTTCTCCCTCCCCCTTCTGCCCCATTTCTATTTCTCACCTCTCTCTCCATGTGACTTCACACCTGTATCTCTCACTCTCTCTCCATTTTTTTTTTCTTTCTTTTTTCCACTGTCCAAGACTTTCCTCTCTTACTCTTGGCTTCTAATCTCTGTTCAGGGGGAAAAAAAAGTACCACCTTTTTTCTTAAAATGTATTATATTGAGTCAACAATATGTTGAATTCATGGCTTTAAGAATGAGGCTAATTTTAATATGTCTCTATATGTCAAAGAATAAGTACTGCATTTAGTTGTAATTAGATCTACATATAGGAATGACTGTAGTGATGGTGATGCTGGTGGTTTAGTGACGTTAATGGAAGCAACTTAGGGGAACTCTTGGTAAACACAAATAAGCTATTGTAGACTTTAATTTTTTAAATAATAGCATTATTGTCACTTTCATTCTGAAAATTTCTACTGGAGTTAGTTGCACTCTACTAGCTAGTCCTTAGTTTTATGAAAAAATAAAAGAGCTAGGAAGATATTTGTATGAAGAGACTTTTGAATTCCTTAAGTGATTAATTAAGTTGAATACTCACAGAGTTCTATAAGCTATGAATGCACTGAATACATATAAAATTGAAAAAAAAGTGCAAGCATCAGAACCATCTAGGTATTCCAAATTTCCTTGGAGAATGTATATATATTCATATACCAAATAGAATTTTGAAAAAAAAAGCTAAGCCACAGAGTCAAGTTTCCTGGAATTTAAATTTAGCCCATACTACTCACTAAGTCTGAGACCTCAAGGAAGTGATAAGCTCTATAAATAATAAATGCTAATTATTATTAGAAACAGGTATATTTATGAATTGACAAAGTAATTCTCACTGTCATTTATCTATGAAACTGGTTTAAATGTTTGTTGAAAGTTTTTTCTGAATTATTTTGTAGCATACAATATATTCTCATAGGATATGTTATAGAAATAAAAAAGCTCTCTGATATAATATTGTTGAGAATAAACATTTTGAAAGAAGAATATATGAGTATCTATTCATTTTAAAATGTTTATACTCTTTGATTCTGCAGTTCCATTGTAAATGTGTTTCTTTCTTGTAGATACAGCATATACATTACATATAATCACAAGAAGATTTAACTGAACTTTTGTTAACATAGTAGAAAATTGAAGTAAGGTAAATCTTGCTATACTGACATGGAATGGTATCAATGATATTTTGTTTCTTATTAAAATGTAAAGTACAGTGTATATGTGTAGTTATTGTATAATTATATTGTTCAATTGCATGTATAAATGTGCAAATTCAACATTTCTAAATTCAAATGTACAAGGTAAAGAGTAAATTACATCGCTAAAATAGTTATATGGTCTTCCCTGGTGGTTCAGTGGTAAAGAACCTGCCTTCCAAGCAAGAGATGCAGGTTCAGTCTTTGGGTCAGGAAGATACCCTGGAGAAGGGGATGGCAACCCACTCCAGTGTTCTTGTCTGGGAAATTTCATGGACATAAGAGTCTGGGGGGCTACAGTCCACAGGATTGCAAAAGGGCTGGACACGACGTAAAGACTAAACAACAAAAATAAAATAGTTACATAGCTAAAATGTGTTGCAGAAATAAACACTTGAACTGGTGTGTGTGAGCCAAGACCCTTGGTCTCTTTTATTTACATGATGTCTCTTCACTCTACCTTTGGGCCTTGGTCCACGTTGTTCCCTCTGCTGGAAATAGCCCTACCCGTCCTGTCTCTTAGCCATGGTCTAGCTTTGAGGCTTACAATTTCTTTGATATTTTATTTTCTTTCATGTATTACCTTCCCAATGATTCTTATTTTAATGATTTTTAAATTTATCAACCCTGCTTTTATATAAAGAAATGAATCACATCTGAACAACTTTCAAAATAGTTGCTGTCAACTTAATTAATTAGGGAAAAGTGAGGAAAGTAGACTGACAAAGAAAAAGAAGGGCATTAATTTAAACTGTCCCTGTCTTGATTTTACTTCCTTACTGAACCACTGTGAAAGGAAATATCAGGGAGGTAATGGGTTGTATGACGCAACCCTGGACAGGAAGGTCAAGGGATTCTTTAATTATTGGTTTTGGCTGAAGCATATCTAGGAATACAAATGTAGACAGTCAGGACACAGCATTGTTATGCCTGGTTGACAAAGAAATATCACGAAGACTCTGATGGCAGATTTGCTGTCAAACCCAGAGATGATCTGGCATGAGCATGTCCTGTGCCCTATGGCTCACTGCAGCTTCCTTCCAGATGATAAAATGCCTTGGATTATGTTGATACAAACACAATCTTACTAACGAGTTAAGAACTTGTTCGATGAATGATGAAAGAAGTAACAGTTGTTAAACATGTTCCTATGGACATAAGAAACAAATATGAAATAAGCATGGCGGGATAATATAAAGTAAAATGTGCTTAGTTGCTCAGTCA
>NW_011494849.1:1531821-1533725 GCF_000754665.1 Bison bison bison
AAAAAAAAAAAATGGAAAAAAAAAAAAAAAAAAAAAAAAAAAAAGAACTTGCAGAAAGTGAAAGAAGTAACAGTTGTTAAACATGTTCCTATGGACATAAGAAACAAATACGAAATAAGCATGGTGGGATAATATAAAGTAAAATGTGCTTAGTTGCTCAGTCATGTCCAGCTCTTTGCAACCCCATGAACTTGTAGCCTGCTAGAATCCTCAGTTCATGGGGATTATCCAGGCAAGTACACTAGAGTGGGTTGTCATGCCCTCCTCTAAGGGACCTTCCCAACCCAGGGATCAAACTCAGGTCTCCCTCATTGCAGGCAGATTCTTTACTGTCTGAACCACCAGGAAAGCCCAAGAATACTGGAGTGTGTAGCCTATCACTTCTCCAGGGGAACTTCTGGACCCAGGAA
The DNA here is from genome assembly GCF_000754665.1 of Bison bison bison. NCBI lineage: Eukaryota > Metazoa > Chordata > Mammalia > Artiodactyla > Bovidae > Bison > Bison bison. The sequence goes on from NW_011494849.1 coordinate 1,532,232, forward strand.
TCAAACTGGGGTCTCCTGTGTTGCAGGTGAATTCTTTACTAGCTGAGCTACAAGGGAAGCCCTATGAAATAATAATGTATTTAAAAAATGTTTTATGAGTAAGTGAAATAAATATTCAGGCTGGTGAAGGTGAGGGCAAGCATTGGGGAAATGTAGCAGGTAGGACACCTGATAATGGTTGGTAAAAGGAAATGGACAAAGGCAGTAAGCAAGCCTAGAACTTACATACATAAGGATGTGATCAGGGGAAAAAAAAAATGTGAGCCCTGCTTTCCGAACTTTTTCTGTTTGGGAAATAAGGCAGCCAGCTTCCCTGAAAAGTCCCAATAATAGGAAGTATATTTTCATTGTAACTAACTTTTTTCCCCTCGGTTGCAACAACTCTCCTGAAACAGGGCATAAATCTGTTCACTTTTCAGGTAGTGGAAATAGTGGTTAAGAATTCGAGCTGTGTGATCAAAATGCCAGATTCATAGCATGCGGGTTATATAATCTTATGCAAGAGATTTAACATTCCAACATTTCAATTTACCTTCTTTAAAATGGGGTAATGGTACATAGTTCATATGAGATTTAAATGAGGCAATGTGTATCTTGGCATCTTGCCGAGCAGCATAGTTAGTGAACCTAAAAACTAATTATTGAATTGTCCCTATTGCATCTTAGATTTCTTAACTCCATTTAGGGAACAGAGAAAACTGACAGGAATGACTAGGACTGATTCAAGTTTGAGTGGATTATATTGTGGCCTGGGTCTTTGCTGGATTGTCATGCTTGTGATCTTCATTAATGAGCAACAATTATTCAAAGATTATAGTTTTAGATGTATTTAATTAATTTAATATTTATAAGTAAGGCAATGAATTACTAAAGAATCATCATAACATTTGAAAAGAGCAAAGAAAGAAGAAGCTACTTCATATTTATTTGGAGATAAAGCAGGGTTATATAGTATATGGTAATATACTTATCACAGTGATTGGTAAATGATAAAATCACAACATAATGACCAGAAGAGAAATATTGGTATTTGATAGCACTGATTCTGGAGTCAGAAAATGTGGTCCACATTCTGGCTTCCCCACTCACTTGCTGTACAACTTTAGCTATGTTGCCTCAAGTCTGTTAGAATCAGTTTCTTCATCTGTAAAATAGTCACTTATGGTGTTATTCTAGTTCCTGGAGTGGGTAGGCGTTGATAAATCAATAAGAACAGTAAAAGGGAGAAATGCATTTCACATGGAAACACCATTTAAAATGAGAAAGAAAAAGTCTGAGGAGAATTTAGCACTAAAGAAGCAGCTCTCTTTTCAGCTCTTTATTTAGCAGGTTATTAACAGCTAAATGCTGGATAATGAATAAATTTAAAAAATAAAAACACACAAAAAAATCAAAACAAACAACAACAACAACAAAATACATAAGTTCCCTGAGATCCTGGAAATACTTGAAGTCAAGTAATCACTAGTCATAAATCATGTGCTGCTTTTTCAG
>NW_011494849.1:1533825-1534792 GCF_000754665.1 Bison bison bison
TGTCTGGCTCTAGGTGAGTGATCACACCACCGTGATTATCTGGGTCGTGAAGATCTTTTTTGTACAGTTTAGTGTATTCTTGCCATCTCTTCTTAATATATTCTGCTTCTGTTATGTTCATACCATTTCTGTGCTTTATCGAGCCCATCTTTGCATGAAAGGTTCCCTTGTTATCTCTAATTTTCTTGAAGACATCTCTAGTCTTTCCCATTCTGTTGCTTTCCTCTATTTCTTTGTATTGATCACTGAGGAAGGCTTTCTTATCTGTCCTTGCTATTCTTTTGAATTCTGCATTCAAATGGGAATATATATTTGTTGTTGTTGTTTTCTCATTTGCTTTTTGCTTCTTCTTCTTCTTTTTTTTTTTAGATTATAAATCACTTTCACACTTTATTGAGTTGATTCCACATTCTACCAAGTGGGGTGCAGAAAGTGTTGGGGGAAAATTCAGCAATTTTTAAAGTCAGTTTAGTAAGAAACTCACATTCATTGTCATAGAACAGTAAAGTGTTGTGCTGTCATAAGACCTCCTCAAAAAGCCATTTTGCTTCTTGCATTTCATTTCCATGTGGATGGTCTTTATCCCTGTCTCCTGTACAATGCCATGAATCTCCACCCATAGTTCAGCAATATGTAAACCGTGTACTTCCAGAAGTTCATGCTGGTTTTAGAAAAGGTAGAGGAACCAGAGATCAAATTGCCAACACCTGCTGAATAATCAAAAAAGCAAGAGAGTTCCAGAAAAACATCTGTTTTATTGACTATGCCAAAGCCTTTGACTGTGTGGAACACAATAAACTGTGGGAAAATCTGAAAGAGATTGGAATACCAGACCACCTGCCTCTTGAGAAATTTGTATGCAGGTCAGGAAGCAACAGGTAGAACTGGACATGGAACAACAGACTGGTTTCAAATAGGAAAAGGAGTACGTCAAGGCTGTACATTGTCATCCTGCTTATTTAATTTA
>NW_011494849.1:1534892-1535415 GCF_000754665.1 Bison bison bison
TAGTAGTGTGTGAGATGAGTGCAATTGTGCAGTAGTTTGAGCATTTTTTGTCATTGCCTTTCTTTGGGATTGGAATGAAAACTGACCTTTTCCAGTCCTGTGGCCACTGCTGAGTTTTCCAAATTTGCTGGCACATTGAGTGCAGCACTTTCACAGCATCATCTTTCAGGATTTGAAATAGCTCAACTGGAATGCTATCACGTCCACTAGCTTTGTTCATAGTGACGCTTTCTAAGGCCCACTTGACTTCACATTCCAGGATGTCTGGCTCTAGGTGAGTGATCACACCACTGTGATTATATGGGTCGTGAAGATCTTTTTTGTACAGTTTAGTGTATTCTTGCCATCTCTTCTTAATATATTCTGCTTCTGTTATGTTCATACCATTTCTGTGCTTTATCGAGCCCATCTTTGCATGAAAGGTTCCCTTGTTATCTCTAATTTTCTTGAAGACATCTCTAGTCTTTCCCATTCTGTTGCTTTCCTCTATTTCTTTGTATTGATCACTGAGGAAGGCTTTCTT
>NW_011494849.1:1535515-1542843 GCF_000754665.1 Bison bison bison
GAGAAATTTGTATGCAGGTCAGGAAGCAACAGGTAGAACTGGACATGGAACAACAGACTGGTTTCAAATAGGAAAAGGAGTACGTCAAGGCTGTACATTGTCATCCTGCTTATTTAATTTATATGCAGAGTACATCATGACAAACGCTGGACTGGAAGAAGCACAAGGTGGAATCAAGATTGCCGGGAGAAATATCAATAACCTCAGATATGCAGATGACACCACCCTTATAGCAGAAAGTGAAGAGGAACTAAAAAGCCTCTTGATGAAAGTGAAAGTGGAGAGTGAAAAAGTTGGCTTAAAGCTCAACATTCAGAAAACAAAGACCATGGCATCTAGACCCATCACTTCATTGCAGATAGATGGGGAAAGAGTGGAAACAGTGTCAGCCTTTATTTTGGGGGTCTCCAAAATCACTGAAGATGTTGATTGAAACCATGAAATTAGAAGACACTTACTCCTTGGAAGGAAAGTTATGGTCAACCTAGAAAGCATATTCAAAAGCAGAGACATTGCTTTGCCAACAAAAGTTCATCTAGTCAAGGCTATGGTTTTTCCAGTGGTCATGTATGGATGTGAGAGTTGAACTGTGAAGAAAGCTGAGCACCAAAGAATTGATGCTTTTGAACTGTGGTGTTGGAGAAGACTCTTGTGAGTACCTTGGACTGCAAGGAGATCCAACCAGTCCATCCTAAAGTAGACCAGTCCTGGGTGTTCATTGGAAGGACTAATGCTGAGGCTGAATAATACTTGGTCCACCTCATGAGGGGACTTGACTCATTGGAAAAGCCCCTGATGCTGGGAGGAATTGGGGGCAGGAGGAGAAGGGGATGATAGAGGGTGACATGGCTGGATGGCATCACCGATTCAATGGACATGAGTTTGAGTGAAGTCCCAGGACAGGGAGGCCTGGCGTGTTGCAAATCATGGAGTCACAAAGAATTAGACACGACTGAGCGACTGAACTGAAGTGAGCTGAACTCTTAGCTGGAGCTCCTATCATCACCTGACACATGGGAGATCAAAACAATGGGATGGAATTAATGCTTTTGGCCATTATGAGGTCTCCAGAACTGCGGAGAATACTCTGCTGTGTTTCTAATCATGTATGTGTTTATTTAACTTATATGCAGAGTACATCATGAGAAACACTGGACTGGAAGAAACAAACACTGGAATCAAGATTGCCGGGAGAAATATCAATAACCTCAGATATGCAGATGACACCATCCTTATGGCAGAAAGTGAAGAGGAACTCAAAAGCCTCTTGATGAAAGTGAAAGTGGGGAGTGAAAATGTTGGCTTAAAGCTCAACATTCAGAAAATGAAGATCATGGCATCCAGTCCCACCACTTCATGGGAAATAGATGGGGAAACAGTGTCAGACTTTTTTTTCTGGGCTCCAAAATCACTGCAGATGGTGACTGCAGCCATGAAATTAAAAGACGCTTACTCCTTGGAAGGAAAGTTATGACCAACCTAGATAGCATATTCAAAAGCAGAGACATTACTTTGCCAACAAAGGTTCGTCTAGTCAAGGCTATGATTTGTCCTGTGATCATGGATGGATGTGAGAGTTGGACTGTGAAGAAAGCTGAGCACCGAAGAATTGATGCTTTTGAACTGTGGTGTTGGAGAAGACTCTTGAGAGTCCCTTGGACTGCAAGGAGATCCAACCAGTCCATTCTGAAGGAGATCAGCCCTGGGATTTCTTTGGAGGGAATGATGCTAAAGCTAAAACTCCAGTACTTTGGCCACCTCATGTGAAGAGTTGATTCATTGGAAAAGACCCTCATGCTGGGAGGGATTGGAGGCAGGAGGAGAAGGGGACGACAGAGGATGAGATGTCTGGATGGCATCACTGACTCGATGGACATGAGTCTCAGTGAACTCTAGGAGTTGGTGATGGACAGGGAGGCCTGGCATGCTTCATGGGGTGCAAAGAGTCGGACACGACTGAGCGACTGATCTGATCTGATCTGATGTGTGCACCGTTTTGGGAAACTTCCTCATTGTGATAACCATTGTTACGAGTCAGCACCTGAGATCACCCATGTATTTTTTTCTTCAGTCCTTGTCCCTTTGGATGCCACTTTCTCTTCCATTCATTGCACCCAAGTTGATTGTGGACTCCCTCTCTGAGATCTGTGGCATTTCCCTGGAAAGCTGCATGGTCCAGCTCTTTGCTGAGCACTTCTTTGGTGGACTGGGCATCATCCTCCTCACCATGATGCCTCATGACTGCTCCGTGGCTATCTGTAATTCTCTTCATTACATGACCATCATGAGGCCTTGGATGTGCTGCGTCTTGTTGGGAGGGGCCTGGGTGGGGGGATTTTTCCATGCAACAGTACAGCTTCTCTTCATGTATGAAATACCCTTCTGTGGTCCTGATACAGTAGACCACTTTATATGTGATTTGTTTCCACTGTGGAAACTGGCCCACATGGACACCCACACCCTGGGTCTCTTAGTCATCCTCAACAGAAGGTTGATGTGTGTGGCCATCTTCCTCATCCTCATCACTTCTTATGTGGTCATCTTCTGCTCCCTGAAGTCCTGCCACTCTGAAAGGCAGCATAAAGCCCTCTCCACCTGTGGCCCCCACCTCACTGTGGTCATCGTGTTCTTTGTGCCTTGTATGTTTTTGTATGTCAGGCCTGTGGCCACCTACCCCATAGACAAGGTGATGTCTATGTCTGAGTCCATCATCCCATCCATGTGAAATCCCTTGATCTGCACCCTGAGGAATACAGAAGTGAAAAATGCAATGAGAAAACTGGATGAAACAGGGGAGTTTGGTTGGCAAGTGACTGTCATGCTCAGAATGGCATGTGTTTCTATTAAATAGAACTCTGTTCTTTCAGAAATGTGGGGATAATAAAACTATCCATTCTCCACTAACAACTAGAGGGATTTTCTTTAAAATATATTTATATTGTCTTAAAATATAAATCTGACTTTTGATTTATAGTCTTTGCAATTTAAGGATTATGGTACTCTTACTGCTTTCTATTCTTTTTTTTTTTTAGCTTCCCATTGCCTTCCTATTTTTTTTTTCACTTTTCCTGTTTAGTTTTTAAATTATAATTACATGATATCTCAGAAAATATCTCAATTGCTTAAATCAAAATGAAAATAAATGAAATTATTTTAAAAGAAATAATGTGAGAAAGGAGAATTGATGGAAAAGTTCATTCCAACAAAATTGTCAAATTTCTTGCTATTATCCTTATTTTTACTATTTTTATTTTTAATTAATTTTCATTAACATAATTCCAAATGGATTTTGATAGTTCTATCACAAAGCTGGATAACAAACTATCATTATCAGTACAGCATTATCAGAACAAACTTCATTATCAGTAATGAGAAAATATAGCCATCTCTCAGCAGAACTACTTCCAGATAGGAATGTTTTCTGATGGATTATTTTTTGTGAAAAAGTGAACTTTTTATAACCAAAGTTTAGTATCAAATTTAGATGTTTTTCTAAAACTCACTCTTAGTGACCCCCTGATTCTTGAAAGTGCAGTGTACACAGTTTTAAGATCTTACTTAACTATTTTATTTATTGTTTACCAATTATTTAGAATCTCCTTGCCTTTTACCAGAACTTTCTGGTTAATCTTTCTACTTCCTCTAAATCTCAAGTCATATCTTGAGTGCCTTACCTGACCCCTCGGTGTGCATCAGACACCCTGAGATTTGTTATTTGTCCTCAGGACTTCCCTGGCGGCTCAGACAGTAAAGCATCTGCCTACAATGTGGGAAACCTGCGTTCGATTCCTGAGTTAGGAAGATCCTCTGGAGAAGAAAATGGCAACTCACTCCAGTACTCTTGCCTGGAAAATCCCATGGACAGAGGAGCCTGGTAGTCTGCAGTCCATGTGGTCACAAAAAGGCTGACACCACTGATTAACTTCACTTCACTTCACTTCTTAGATTTATGAAAGATTTTGCTTCTCTCTCTATGAAAACAAGCCTTAATCCTACTTAGGTGACTACTTCTTTCCAACTTCTGGTACTAGATGAAGTGTCATTACTTTAGAGAGCCTTCCTCTGTGACTCTATTCAATAGTTCTTATATTCTCCCCATTATTTTCTATGTCAATGTTTTCATTTTCTTAGTATCAATGACCAAAAGCAAGTATATTTCATATAATTATCATCTGACTTTCATTACTTTCCATGCTGGTCTAGACTGGACAAGTCTCCAGGAAGGGATTTTTTTTTAATATTTTATTTATTTTTGACTGTGCTGGGTCTTCATTGGCTCTTGGGTTTTTCTCCAATAGTGGCAAGCAGGGGCTACTCTCTAGTTCCTGTACATGGGCTTCCCACTGTGGTGACTTCTTTTGTCATAGAGCATGGATCTTAGACCTTGTGGGCTTCAATAGATTCGGTTCACAGGTTCTAGAGCACAGGCTCAATAGTTGTGGTACCCGGGCTTGGTTGCTCTGTGACACGTGTGACTTCGCAGATCAGGAACCTGTGTCTCCTGCATTGGGAGGTGGATTCTTTACCACTGAAATAGTAAGGAAGCCCAGAAGGGATTTTTATTTATCTTTCCCAAGGATTCATTTTTTAATAAATATCTGTTGGATATAAAACACAAGAGCCCATATTTTTCAAATAGCCCAATTCAGATGGTTGAGGCATAAAAAGAAACAAACACTAAAATTAAAAGTAACTGAAACAAGAAAGCAGAAAATGAATGTTATAATAGAGTTAATGGAAATGAAAGGCTGTGATTATTTCATGGAAGGTACTTCATAATGGGCAGTCAGAAAAGGATTATATTAGCATGTATCTTTTAAACTGATTATAATTCTGTTGATATTACCTTAGGAAAAAAAGGTGTGAGCTGTACTAATATTTCAATACCAATGAGCTGAGTAGTTACAAAATGGTCAGAAGGGAAGAGTCATGTGAGGATTAGTGAGATAAAGATTCTAGAGAAAGAAAATGCTAATTCAAGAAATATCATGGTGTTTTTGAGGAAATGTAAAATAATGAGTGAATGGAACATAGTGATCCCAGAAGAGAGAGGCCAGAAGCAAGATCAAAAATGTATCAGGGACTCAGATCATGTATGCAATGCTGATAACTCTGAGGTTTTATTCTAGCATGGGTAAATAACTTCCCCAGTATATTAAATCTGAGTAAACAACAAGAAAAAAGAATGAAAGTTATATTTGGATTATGTCTTGTTTACTTAAGATGGCACCACACTAATAGGAGAAGTAAAGAGGAACTAAAGAGCCTCTTGTTGAAAGTGAAAGAGGAGAGTGAAAAATCTCTCTTAAAACCCACTATTGAAAAAAAGAAGATCATGGCATCTGGTCCCATCACTTCATGGAAAATAGATGGAAAGAAAATAGAAACAGTGACAGACTTCGTTTTCTTGGGCTCCAAAATCACTGCATATGGTAACTGCAGCCATGAAATTAAAAGATGCTTGTTCCTTGGAAGGAAAGCTATGACAAATCTAGAGAGTGTATTAAAAGTCAGAGATGTCACTTTGATGACAAAGGTATGTGTAGTCAAATCTATGGTTTATCTTGTAGTCATGTATGGATATGAGAGTTGGACCATAAAGATTGAGTGCCGAAAACTTGATGCTTTTGAACTGTGGCATTGGAGAAAACTCTTGAGCATTCCTGGGACAGCAAAGAGATCAAACTAGTCAATCCTAAAGGAAATCAGTCTTGAATATTCATTGGAAGGACTGATGCTGAAACTTAAGCTCCAATATTTTGACCACTTGATGTAAGACGCTGACTCATTGGAAAAGACCTTGATGCTGGGAAAAAGTGAGAGCAGGAGGACAGGGGGGTGACAGAGGATGAAATGGTTGAATGGCATCATCAACTCAATGGACATGAGTTAGAGTGAACTCTGGGAGATAGTAAAGCACAAGGAAGCCTGACATGGGGTTATAAAGAGTTAAACAAGACTGAGCGATTGAACAATAACAACTTAAGAACCAGTAACACTTAATGTAATCCTTATAAGACCAGGGGTGTCCCTGGTAGCTCAGCTGGTAAGGAATCTGCTGGCAATGCAGGGGACCCCAGTTCAATTCCTGGGTTGGGATGATCCCCTGGAGAAAGGATAAGCTACCCATTCCAGTATTCTTGGGCTTCCCTAGTGGCTCAGCTGGTAAAGAATCAGCATGCAGTGCAGGAGACCTGAATTCAATCCTTAGGTTGGGGAGGTCCCCTGGAGGAGGGCATAGCAACCCACTCCAGTATTCTTGCTTAAAAATATCCATGGACAGAGGAGCATGGAGTCCATGGGGTTGCAAAGAGTCACACATGACTGAACAACTAAGCACAGCACAGCATAAGATCAAATGGAAAAGCTTTAAAAACAGAACTTTAGACATAAGATTAGAAAAATGGGGAGTGTTTATTTGGAGGGAGTGTATAATAAGTTTACAACTGGTGAATATGATATTAAAGGCTCTGACAGATGTCATTTTTGGTCTTAAATATTTTTCTTTTCCTGTCACTACTTATTCTTTTTTTTTTTTTAATTTAATTTATTTTTATTTTTTATTTTTAAACTTTACAAAATTGTATTAGTTTTGCCAAATATCAAAATGAATCCGCCACAGGTATACCTGTGTTCCCCATCCTGAACCCTCCACCCTCTTCCCTCCCCATACCATCCCTCTGGGTCGTCCCAGTGCACCAGTCCCAAGCATCCAGTATCATGCATTGAACCTGGACTGGCGACTTGTTTCATACACGATATTATACATGTTTCAATGCCATTCTCCCAAATGTCCCCACCCTCTTCCTCTCCCACAGAGTCCATAAAACGGATCTATACATCAGTGTCTCTTTTGCTGTCTCGTACACAGGGTTATTGTTACCATCTTTCTAAATTCCATATATAAGCGTTAGTATACTGTATTGGTGTTTTTCTTTCTGGCTTACTTCACTCTGTATAATAGGCTCCAGTTTCATCCATCTCATTAGAACTGATTCAAATGTATTCTTTTTAATGGCTGAGTAATACTCCATTGTGTATATGTACCAGAGCTTTCTTATTCATTCATCTGCTGATGGGCATCTAGGTTGCTTCCATGTCCTGGCTATTATAAACAGTGCTGCAATGAACATTGGGGTACACGTGTCTCTTTCCCTTCTGGTTTCCTCAGTGTGTATGTCCAGCAGTGGTATTGCTGGATCATAAGGCAATTCTATTTCCAGTTTTTTAAGGAATCTCCACACTGTTATCCATAATGGCTGTACTAGTTTGCATTCCCACCAACAGTGTAAGAGAGTTCCCTTTTCTCCACACCCTCTCCAGCAATT
>NW_011494849.1:1542943-1543762 GCF_000754665.1 Bison bison bison
GCCTCATAGTGGTTTTGATTTGCATTTCTCTGATAATGAGTGATGTTGAGCATCTTTTCATGTGTTTGTTAGCCATCTGTATGTCTTCTTTGGAGAAATGTCTATTGAGTTCTTTGGCCCATTTTTTGATTGGGTCATTTATTTTTCTGGAGTTGAGCTGTAGGAGTTGCTTGTATATTTCTGAGATTAGTTGTTTGTCGGTTGCTTCATTTGCTATCATTTTCTCCCATTCTGAAGGCTCCCTTTTCACCTTGCTAATAGTTTCTTTTGTTGTGCAGAAGCTTTTAAGTTTAATTAGGTCCCATTTGTTTATTTGTGCTTTTATTTCCAATATTCTGGGAGGTGGGTCATGGAGGATCCTGCTGTGATGTATGTCGGAAAGTGTTTTGCCTATGTTCTCCTCTAGGAGTTTAATAGTTTCGGTATTATGTTGAGATCTTTAATCCATTTTGAGTTTATTTTTTGTGTATGGTGTTAGAAAGTGTTCTAGTTTCATTCTTTTACAAGTGGTTGACCAGTTTTCCCAGCACCACTTGTTAAAGAGATTGTCTTTAATCCATTGTATATTCTTGCCTCCTTTGTCAAAGATAAGGTGTCCATATGTGCGTGGATTTATCTCTGGACTTTCTATTTTGTTCCATTGATCAATATTTCTGTCTTTCTGCCAGTACCATACTGTCTTGATAACTGTGGCTTTGTAATAGAGCCTGAAGTCAGGTAGGTTGATTCCTCCAGTTCCATTCTTCTTTGTCAAGATAGCTTTGGCTATTCGAGGTTTTTTTGCATTTCCATACAAATTGTGAAATTATTTATTCTAGC
>NW_011494849.1:1543862-1544531 GCF_000754665.1 Bison bison bison
CTGAGTAATACTCCATTGTGTATATGTACCAGAGCTTTCTTATTCATTCATCTGCTGATGGGCATCTAGGTTGCTTCCATGCCTGGCTATTATAAACAGTGCTGAGATGAACATTGGGGTACACGTGTCTCTTTCCCTTCTGGTTTCCTCAGTGTGTATGCCCAGCAGTGGTATTGCTGGATCATAAGGCAATACTATTTCCAGTTTTTTAAGGAATCTCCACACTGTTATCCATAATGGCTGTACTAGTTTGCATTCCCACCAACAGTGTAAGAGAATTCCCTTTTCTCCACATCCTCTCCAGCATTTATTGCTTGTAGACTTTTGGATCGCAGCCATTCTGACTGGCGTGAAATGGTACCTCATAGTGGTTTTGATTTGCATTTCTCTGATAATGAGTGATGTTGAGCATCTTTTCATGTGTTTGTTAGCCATCTGTATGTCTTCTTTGGAGAAATGTCTATTGAGTTCTTTGGCCCATTTTTTGATTGGGTCATTTATTTTTCTGGAGTTGAGCTGTAGGAGTTGCTTGTATATTTCTGAGATTAGTTGTTTGTCGGTTGCTTCATTTGCTATCATTTTCTCCCATTCTGAAGGCTCCCTTTTCACCTTGCTAATAGTTTCTTTTGTTGTGCAGAAGCTTTTAAGTTTAATTAGGTCCCATTTGTT
>NW_011494849.1:1544631-1564306 GCF_000754665.1 Bison bison bison
GTCAGGTAGGTTGATTCCTCCAGTTCCATTCTTCTTTGTCAAGATAGCTTTGGCTATTCGAGGTTTTTTTGTATTTCCATACAAATTGTGAAATTATTTATTCTAGCTCTGTGAAGAATGCCATTGGTAGCTTAATAGGGATTGCATTGAATCTATAAATTGCTTTGGGTAGTATACTCATTTTCACTATATTGATTCTTCCAATCCATGAACATGATATATTTCTCCATCTATTAGTGTCCTCTTTGATTTCTTTCACCAGTGTTTTATAGTTTTCTATATATAGGTCTTTAGTTTCTTTAGGTAGATATATTCCTAAGTATTTTATTCTTTCCGCTGCAATGGTGAATGGAATTGTTTCCTTAATTTCTCTTTCTCTTTTCTCATTATTAGTGTATAGGAATGCAAGGGACTTCTGTGTGTTGATTTTATATCCTGCAACTTTACTATAATCATTGATTAGTTCTAGTAATTTTCTGGTGGAGTCTTTAGGGTTTTCTATGTAGAGGATCATGTTATCTGCAAATAGTGAGAGTTTTACTTCTTATTTTCCAATTTGGATTCCTTTTATTTCTTTTTCTGCTCTGATTGCTGAGGCAAAAACTATGTTGAATAGTAATGGTGAAAGGGAGCACCCTTGTCTTGTTCCTGACTTTAGAGGAAATGCTTTCAATTTTTCACCATTGAGGATAATGTTTGCTGTGGGTTTGTCATATATAGCTTTTATTATGTTGAGGTATGTTCCTTCTATTCCTGCTTTCTAGAGAGTTCTTACCATAAATGGATGTTGAATTTTGTCAAAGGCTTTCTCTGCATCTATTGAGATAGTATATGGCTTTTATCTTTCAATTTGTTAATATGGTATATTACATTGATTGATTTGTAGATATTGAAGAATTCTTGCATCCCTGGGATAAAGCCCACTTGGTCATTGTGTATGATGTTTTTAATGTGTTGTTGGATTCTGATTGGTAGAATTTTGTTAAGGATTTTTGCATCTATGTTCTTCAGTGATATTGGCCTGTAGTTTTCTTTTTTTTGTGGGATCTTTGTCAGGTTTTGGTATTAGGGTGATGGTGGCCTCATAGAATGAGTGTGGAAGTTTACCTTCCTCTGAAATTTTCTGGAAGAGTTTGAGCAAGATAGGTGTTAGCTCTTCTCTAAATTTTTGGTAGAATTCAGCTGTGAAGCCTTCTGGACCTGGGCTTTTGTTTGATGGAACATTTTTGATTACAGTTTCAATTTCCGTGCTTGTGTTGGGTCTGTTAAGATTTTCTATTTCTTCCTGGTCAAGTTTTGGAAAGTTGTACTTTTCTAAGAATTTGTCCATTTCTTCCACGTTGTCCATTTTATTGGCATATAATTGTTGATAGTAGTCTCTTATGATCCTTTGCATTTCTGTGTTGTCTGTTGTGATCTCTCCATTTTCATTTCTAATTTTATTTATTTGATTTTTCTCCTTTGGTTCTTGATGAGTCTGGCTAATGGTTTGTCAATTTTATTTATCCTTTCAAAGAACCAGCTTTTGGCTTTGTTGATTTTTGCTATGGTCTCTTTTGTTTCTTTTGCATTTATTTTTGCCCTAATTTTTAAGATTTCTTTCCTTCTACTAACCCTGGAGTTCTTCATTTCTTCCTTTTCTAGTTGCCTTTAAATGTAGGGCTAGGTTATTTATTTGACTTTTTTCTTGTTTCTTGAGGTATGCCTTTATTGCTATGAACTTTCCCCTTAGGACTGCTTTTAAAGTGTCCCACAGGTTTTGGGTTGTTGTGTTTTCATTTACATTCGTTTCTACGCAAATTTTGATTTCTTTTTTTATTTCTTCTGTGATTTGTTGGTTATTCAGCAGCGTGTTGTTCAGCCTCCATATGTTGGAATTTTTAATAGTTTTTCTCCTGTAATTGAGATCTAATCTCACTGCATTGTGGTCAGAAAAGATGCTTGGAATGATTTTTTTTTTTTTTAATTTCCCAAGGCTAGATTTATAGCCCAGGATGTGATCTATCCTGGAGAAGGTTCCATGTGTGCTTGAGAAAATGGTGAAATTCATTGTTTTGGGATGAAATGTCCTTTGGATATCAATTAAGTCTAACTGGTCTATTGTATCATTTAACTGTTGTGTTTCCTTGTTAATTTTCTGTTTAGTTGATCTATCTATAGGTGTGAGTGGGGTATTAAAATCTCCCATTATTATTGTGTTATTGTTAATTTCTCCTTTCATACTTGTTAGCATTTGTCTTACATATTGTGGTGCTCCCGTGTTGGGTGCATATATATTTATAATTGTTATATCTTCTTCTTGGATTGATCCTTTGATCATTATGTAGTGACCATCTTTGTCTCTTTTCACAGCCTTTGTTTTAAAGTCTATTTTATCTGATATAAGTATTGCTACTCCTGCTTTCTTTTGGTCCCTATTTGAATGGAAAATCTTTTTCCAGCCCTTCACTTTCAGTCTGTATGTGTCCCCTGTTTTGAGGTGGGTTTCTTGTAGACAACATATGTAGGGGTCTTGTTTTTGTATCCATTCAGCCAGTCTTTCTCTTTTGGTTGGGGCATTCAACCCATTTACGTTTAAGGTAATTACTGATAAGAATGATCCCATTGCCATTTACTTTATTGTTTTGGGTTCGAGTTTATACATCGTTTTTGTGTTTCCTGTCTAGAGAATATCCTTTAGTATTTGTTGGAGAGCTGGTTTGGTGGTGCTGAATTCTCTCAGCTTTTGCTTGTCTGAGAAGCTTTTGATTTCTCCTTCATACTTGAATGAGATCCTTGCTGGGTACAATAACCTGGGCTGTAGGTTATTTTCTTTCATCACTTTAAGTATGTCTTGCCATTCCCTTCTGGCTTGAAGAGTTTCTATTGAAAGATCAGCTGTTATCTTTATGGGAATTGCCTTGTGTTATTTGTTGTTTTTCCCTTGCTGCTTTTAATATTTGTTCTTTGTGTTTGATCTTTGTTAATTTAATTAATATGTGTCTTGGGGTGTTTCGCCTTGGGTTTATCCTGTTTGGGACTCTCTGGGTTTCTTGGGCTTGGGTGATTATTTCCTTCCCCATTTTAGGGAAGTTTTCAACTATATCTCTTCAAGTATTTTCTCATGGTCTTTCTTTTGGTCTTCTTCTTCTGGGACCCCTATGATTCGAATGCTGTAGCATTTAATATTGTCCTGGAGGTCTCTGAGATTGTCCTCATTTCTTTTAATTAGTTTTTCTTTTATCCTCTCTGATTCATTTATTTCTACCATTCTATCTTCTAATTCACTAATCCTATCTTCTGCCTCTGTTATTCTACTATTTGTTGCCTCCAGAGTGTTTTTAATTTCATTTATTGCATTATTAATTATATATTGACTCTCTTTTATTTCTTCTAGGTCCTTGTTAAACCTTTCTTGCATCTTCTCAATCCTTGCATCAAGGCTATTTATCTGTGATTCCATTTTGATTTCAAGATTTTGGATCAATTTCACTATCATTATGTGGAATTCTTTATCAGGTAGATTCCCTATCTCTTCCTCTTTTGTTTGGTTTGGTGGGCATTTATCCTGTTCCTTTATCTGCTGGGTATTCATCTGTCTCTTCATCTTGTTTAAATTGCTGAGTTTGGGGTGTCCTTTCTGTATTCTTGCAGTTTGTGGAGTTCTCTTTATTGTGGCATTTCCTCACTGTGTGTGGGTTTGTACAGGTGGCTTGTCAAGGTTTCTTGGTTAGGGAAGCTTGTGTCGGTGTTCTGGTTGGTGGAGCTGTATTTCTTCTCTCTGGAGTGCAATGAAATGTCCAGTAATGAGTTATGGGATGTCTATGGTTTTGGGGTGACTTTGGGCTGCCTGTATCTTGGAGCTCAGGGCTGTGTTCCTTGTTGCTGTAGAATTTGCTTGGTATGTCTTGCCCTGAAACTTGTTTCACCCAGAGAGGTTTACAGCGTTATATGGAGAAGAGAAGACTGAGGAGGGAGTTAGAGGTGACCGAAATGAGATGAGGTGGAATCAAGAGAGGAGCAAGCGGGCTATTCAGTAATCTCTTCCTTATGTGCACTCCACAACTGGACCACTCAGAGATGTTCACAGAGTTATACAGAGAAGAGAAGAAGGAGGAATGTAGCAGAGGTGGCCAGGAGGATAAATGGGGGGGATGAAAAGGTGGGAGACAGATCCAGCCAGTAATCAGTTCCCTAAGTGTTCTCCACCGTCTGGAACACACAGAAATTCACAGAGTTGGGTAGAGTAGAGAGGGGTTAGGGAGGAGACACAGGCGACCTGGTGGAGAAAAAGGAGAGTCCAAAGGGGGAGAGAGCAGTCAAGCCAGTAATCTCGCTCCCTAGTGAAAAATGGGTACTGAAGATTGGGTTCTTAAAGGTACAAAATTGGTAACAAATACCTAAAAGCAAAAATTAAAAATCTAGAGTAGAGTTTGGAATTTCAAAAATACGGTGTTAAAGAAAAGAAGAAGGAAAAGAAAGAGAGAAAAACCGAACAAACAATAACAAACAAGGTTGCAAAAATTATAAAGAAAATATAGGTACAAAATTGATAACTAATACCAAAAAGCAAAAGTTAAAAATCTAGAGTAGAATCTCCACACTGTTCTCCATAGTGGCTGTACTAGTTTGCATTCCCACCAACAGTGTAAGATACAATGTTAAAAATAGAAGAAGAAAAAGAAAGAGAGAGAGAAAACAAACAAACAAACAAGAACAAACAAAGTCGCATAAATTATAAAAAAAATACAGGTACAAAATTGATAACCAATACCAAAAAGCATAAATTAAAAATCTAGAGTAGATTTTGGAATTTCAGATATACAATGTTATTTAAAAGAAGAAGAGAAAAACAACAGAGAAAAGGAAAAGAATAAAGAAAAAAGGGTCACAGGAATCATATATATATATATTAAAAAAAACTATAGGTACAAAATTGATAACAAATACCAAAAAGCTAAAATTAAAAATCTAGAGTAGAGTTTGGAATTTCAAAAATACAATGTCAAAGAAAAGAAGGAAAAAAAAAGGTCAAAAAATTATAAAAAATATATGTATATGAAGTTTGCTTTAAAAAAGCAGGGTCTTTTTTTTTGCAAAGTAATCAGTTATAAAAGTGGAAATTAAAGGAATAATATAGGACTTAAATTTTTTTTTAAAAAATTTAAAAAAATAATTAAAAAAAAGAAAGAATGATCGTACAAATAGTAAAAATATATCTAGGACTTTCTCCGGTTTTGTTGTGAGTATTGTGGGTTCAGTTCATTTTTGGCTAGTTTCTTGGTGTGACTTACATTTCTCAAGATCTATAGGCCCCTTCCTATGTAGTTGGTAGTAACCACAAGATTTTAATCTCTTGCCTGTAGCTTCCAAGGCGGTTCCCTCTGTTATAGCTTCTTCTGTTTGCTGGTCTCTTCAGTGTCTAGTTTCCACCCTGACACAAAGGGTACGGTGGAGGACACTTTTTTTTTTTTTTTAGGCTCACTTGTTCAGTCGCTCTGAGGGGAGGTAGGGAGGGATGCTGCAGACAAATAACACTGGCGTGTGCTCACAGTGCCTCAGCCACACTGGGTCTGCCCCTCGTTCATGGCACGTGTAGCCTCTCTGCCCACGCTGCTCAGGCTCTAGGTTGCTCCACCAGGAACCATCCGTGGCCGGCCCTGGGCTGCCTGTACTTCCCAGGTCCAAGCCGCTCAGGTTCAGGCACTCAGGTAGTCCTCAGAGGTGCAGACTTTCGGTTGGGCCTGCGTTTTGTGCCCTTCCCAGATCCGAGCAGCTCAGGTGATGAGGTGTTTGGCGCACGCGATTGCTGCAACTTATTGCCTCCCTGCCGCTAGGTTATCTAGGTGTGCACCGGCACACCTTCTCAGGCAGATGTTGACCGTCCAGACCCCCAAGAAGTTTTAGTTAGCAAAGAAGCCTCCTTACAGTTTTATAGATAATGTCTCTCTGGGGCTGCAATTGTCCCCTTCCGGCTCTGGCTGCCTATCACCAGAGGGGGATGGTCTGCCGCCGGCTATCTCTGTTCAGTCCTTTGCTCTGTGCGCAGGCCTGGCAGTGTCATAGGTTAGGGCTGGCTTTTCGCGTGGTAGATATCCCACAGTCTGGTTTGCTAGCCCAAATTATTTCGCTAAGATAGCGCTCGGGGTATTCAGGCCAGATTCTTGCGATGCAGCCGGCGCCGTGCCTCCCTGCCCAGCCCCCACTTGCTAATGGCAGATGCAGGCGTCTGCGCTGCTTCTCCACTGGGGGAGTTACCATAGGGCTCGCAATGTGCAGGTTTTAATTGTTTATTTATTTTTCCTCCCTGTTATGTTGCCCTCTGTGCTTCCAAGGCTCAGCACAGATTTGGCAGTGAGAAGGTTTCCTGGTGTTTGGAAACTTCTCTCTTTTTAAGACTCCCTTCCCAGGATGGAACTCCATCCCTCCCTCTTTTGTCCCTTTTTTTTGGTCTTTTATATTTTTCCCTACCTCCTTTCGAAGACTTGGGTTGCTTTTCTGGGTGCCTGATGTCCTCTGCCGGCATTCAGAAGTTGTTTTGTGGAATTTACTCAGCATTTAAATGTTCTTTTGATGAATTTGTGGGGGAGAAAGTGTTCCCATCTTACTCTTTCACCATCTTAGCTCCTCCCTCCTGTCACTACTTCTTATATTAGAACTATTGGGGATCTTAGGTGCAACATAATAACGTTTTGTCTTCATTTGACAGAAATGCTTCCCTTAAAGCAATATTAAGTACTAGAGTATTAAATGATACTTAAATATCACAAAATAATACTTTTGGTGCCAATTTGAATTGGAATTATAGGCTCAGGTTCTAAAATAGCATGACAGTACTTTATCATGAGATTATATAATGATTGTGGTAGTGGGAGTGGTGAGCTAACATTATTTATATATTAAGCTATCTTCAAATACACATTTTTTTTGAATAACCTCATGTAAAATAAAAGATCAAATTTTAGAAGCGCTTGACTGAGTGACTGAGCTGAAGCTTTCAATTTCGGGTTCTTCCCGGAATCCTGAAACTTGAGTTTTTAGATATTATGGGGAAGCAAAAGAACAAAAATGCTTCTTTTCTGTACACAAATCAATATAACAGAGAAAACTTAATGATATGGGAATAGCCTGAAATTTCATTATTTCCTGAAAATGTTCATATTTCTAAAAGTGATTCTCAAAATATAAGGAAGATGAAGCTTCTTCTCTCCTCTTTGGATAAAATGACCACTTCCTTTCACTTATTCTCTCTTTATAAAGCACCGTTTTCTGTCCTCCCTCCTTACCGTTAGCCTCCTTTCTGCACATTGGTGCTGCCAAACTCTTATTTCCTCTTCCCTCTCCTTCATGAAGAGCAATGTGAAAGACTCTGAAGGGCAACTGACTGACTGGCTGTTATTTCCTATTAAATCAAATATAAGATCCTTCATCTTCTTAACTATGCACATTTTAAAATGTTTTTCAGTGATAGTCTAGGTTTTCACTGATAGTTCCAGCTTTTATAGGAGTTTGAGGGTCATCAGTATAGATACACTAGTAAGGTGGATTCAGCATTAATTTCTAGAGTAACATTTTCTCAGAGAATTTTCTCTAATTGTTAGGTTGTCAAAACAGAAACCATGATTCTGTAAAGTTCCAGTCCCTTATGGATAAGCTCTTATGATCACCTTCATAAGAACTAGAACAAAATCTAGAAAAAGAATCAATGTACACACACACACACACACACATACAACACACACACACACACACACATTCTGTCAGTCTATTTCTCTCTGAAGAAATATTTGTACAGGAAACTAAATTATCATGTGAATATTTTCTGATGTTGATAGAATTAAAGTAAGAGTCATCAGAGGTTGTTCGAAATTGTTATGGGTTTTATTTCCTAATGCAAGCCTCTCAGAATAAGGATACTGTGTATCTCTGTCTTTATATCCATGTATTTCTTTACTCTTGCTTCTGGGCAAAAATATGCTATATGCTATTTCTTCTTTCCGTAAAGCAGAACTACATCATTAAGGAAATATACACAAGGATTCCAGTATATACACTTATCAACTGAAGTCATGATTTGCTACATCATAACATTTTCATGGCATTTTTCACTTCTTCATTCTGTAGTTTATAGATCAGTGGGTTAAGCAAGGGTGTCCCAACTGTATAAAATACAGTCACCACCTTGTCTATTGGAAATGTGGTTGGTGGGCATGTGTATATGAATATACATGGGTCAAAAAATATGACAACCACAATGAAGTGGGAGGTGCATGTAAAAAGGGCTTTTATCCTTCCTTCTGCACTGTGGTTTCTCAGTGAGTACAAGGTGACAACATAGGAGATAAACAGGATTATGCAACTCACCATGCATATGGGCCCACTATTAGAAACAACAAGCAAATTTATCACAGAAGTGTCCATGCAGGCAAGTTTCAACAAGGGCTGCAAGTCACAGAAATAGTGGCCAATTACATTGGGGCCACAGAAGGGCAACCTCAAAGCCAGGAAAATCTGTGAAAACCTGTGCTGAGATCTCACCCCAGCTAGAATTCAAGACCCCACCCAGGCTAGAATCACCCAGGCTAGAATTTAAGACTGCACCCAGGCTAGAATCACCAATACACCACAAAGGTGCCAGCTCATGATGGCTGTATATTGCAAGGGTTTACAGATGGCTATGTAGCAATCTAAGGCCATGATGAGCACAAAGATCTTTATGCATCCAAAGAAATGGGCTGCAAAGACCTGGGTTATTCACTCATTGTAGAAAATTGTTTTCTCCTGAGAAAGGGCATCCACAATTAACCTGGCGGCTGTGGTTGTAGAGAAGCAGGCATCAGCAAAGGACAGACAGAATAGGAAGAAATACATGGGACTCCTAAGTGTCCTGCTTGTCTTAATAGTCACAACAGTAAGAAAGTTCCCCAACAGTGTTGCAAAGTATAGGATCAAGAAGACTCCAAGTATTACTTTCTGCTTTCCTACATCCTGTGTCAAGCCAAAAAGAATTAATTCAGTCACACTCTTATTCACCGACATGGTAATGACTGTAGATAAGAGGTAGTTGACAAAGGTTTAATCTGCAGAAAGAAGAAAATAATTAGACATGCGGGGAAGATAAGTGGACTGAATTCTGAAGTCCCAGTTTCTGTTTCATTCTTTGTTTGCTCCAAATGCCTTTGATCCAATATGAATCTCTGGAAATCTGCACATGTCCTAATCTCTCCCAGATCTATCTATTGATTCAGAAGTTAGCTGCCTTGGATCAAAGTTTTTGCGTTTTGATAATACCAGAATGAATGGCCTTTAATTTTTTTTTTTCTTATTCCAACCAAGATTACAAACTCCAGAACTAGTACTTTCCTTGGGAAAATGACTTTAACACTTCAAAATTTAGCCTTCAGACAAGAAATGGAGTGCAAATACTTGCCATATCGTATTCTGAGTTTTCCTAAAAATTTGAAGACGGTTTTGTATCCACATAGACATCAATATACACATGTATATTCCAGGCATTATGTATCTTTTCTATGTTCCCTAGAAGCTAAATAGCACTATTTCAATATTAAGTGCTAATATTATTAGAGTCTCTGCTGAAGAAACCATTCTTAGTATGGCTCATTTTTGTGTCTGTTATACCTGACTCCATTGGAATCTTGGTTGAAATATGCTTTGACAATTTTTACCTATGCCTCTTGTGTTCAAGATGTCAGCTTCACTGATGGTCATAATATAACAAATGTGTGGATAATACACTAAGGTTTATATAATTTAGGAAACTACTATTTACCCTCAGGACTATACTTCTGAACTTACCCCATTAAATTACTGACCCTTTCTTCCTATGGATTTGACTTGTAAAATTTCCAATATGTGTATAATCTAATATATGATCTTACTTACACATGTCTCTCTTTACTCTAAATTTTCCAGAATACTTTCCTAAAAATATTGTTTGAAAAAAATCCTGCAGTTCCAATATACAATAATGCAATTTTTCTATTTCAGATATTTGTTAATATCATATATAGTTTGACTGAAATCATCATTATAGTTTCTGACTTTCACTTAGAATTATTATAACAATTTTCACAAATTACTATAATTCCCATAGTTTAATTATTTTACTTAATGATATAATGATATATAGTGTTTTAGAATATTGCAAAAAATTAATGTACATACAAGCAAAGCAAAAAAAGCTTATTGTATTATCTCACTTGGTTAGCAAAAATGTATTTTTATTATATGTATATTAAATTATATTATAAGCCACATTTTATTTTTTACCACATCTTTATGAAAACATATTGTCCTGAGTATCTTTTATCGTTTGTTGTCTTATATTTTGCAATCTTGTTATTTTATTTGCAATTAATATTAATCTAGCAAAATGATATTTCTTGGTAAAGAATACAGTTGCTGAAGTCAGTTTGTCTGGATCTGGGTTCAAATCCCAGATCCACTATTTACTAGTTGCAAGATCTTGGGAAAATCACTTTAGACTTAATCATGGTTACTATGCAGATAAAATAAAGAATGATGTGGCTCATAGTAAGTAAGAACTATGTAAGTCAGTCTCTACCACTTGCACTTTTATGACTTTGCTTCTTTTCTTCTTCTGTGACTTTGTTCCTTTTTATAAAATACAAGCTGTCAATTTTCCCATTTTAATGTAGTCTATATTTTGAAACAAACTTTAAAATAGAAATACATTATCCACTTACCTTACATAATTAAATAATTATCTTTCACTTTAAATATTTAATTGAAATTATCTGAAGTTACTGTGAGGAATGTGGAAAACATCCTCCCTGTTCCTAAAAATTTAATATGAGTTTTAAGGTACTTGTAGATAAGATCACTAATTATGTAAGTCATCATACGATTGGTGTTATAAGAATAGAAACAATCTACAGAGAGAAAAGTACAAATTCCTAAAGAGTACATTGATCAGTGAAAAATTCAGAATTTTTTAAAGAGATGAACTGTAACTGAAGAAAGTCAGGTTTTAAATCAGGTCTGAGAAGGCAGTTAGCATAGAATCTGAGGCCACACTGCTTAGATTCACACTCCATCTGCTGCCTATGAAGGTGTATATTTAACAAATTCCTTGATTCTATGCATTTCATTTTCTCCAGCTGTGAAAATATATGACAATGCAATCTACCTTTCAGAGTTGCTATGAAGGTTGGATAATTCAGTATGTGCAAAACATATGGAAGATGCAGGTATGCAGTACCTTCAATTGCAGTGGTTACTTCCATTATGATTATGAGTGTTAGCTTTCCAAGAGGGGTTCTTTATTTTCCAAAAGTACCCATTCCAAATTTTTATTTACCTATAAAACAACTGCACAACTGTTTTAAACATTAAGTTCCCTTTCTAAGTAGCAGAAATTACATTGGCACTGTGTATCACACCAGTTTTCTCATGGTGACCAGAAGTTAGGAATGATGCTTTGAGAAATTTTAATATGTATTTAAATATAAATCAATAAAAGTACATAACACCTTCAGTAATATGGTCCCATGATAAGAGGAAAGTAGAAGGAACATAGGGCCTTTGATGTGAAAAAGTCTAGAATCCAGAAATAAAACTCAGAGTGAGGGCTTCGGAAGGAGAGAGGAAGACAAGATTTTAATGGACATGATACTGCTGCTACTAAGTCACTTCAGTGGTTCAGTCGTGTTCAACTCTGTGTGACCCCATAGATGGCAGCCCCTAGGCTCCCCCATCCCTGGGATCCCCCAGGCAAGAACACTGGAGTGTGTTGCCATTTCCTTCTCCAATGCATGAAAGTGAAAAGTGAAAGTGAAGTTGCTCAGTGGTGTCTGACTCTTAGCAACCCCATGGACTGTAGCCTACCAGGCCCCTCCATCCATGGGATTTTCCAGGCAAGAGTACTGGAGTGGGGTGTCATTTCCTTCTCCAAATGGACATGATAAGGCAAATCCTTTATCAATCAAATAAAAAAATCAAATTGAAACTTTGAGTTTAGTTGGGTTATTCTGATGCTGGGATATATTGAAGGCAAAAGGAGAAGGGGGTGGCAGAGGACAAGATGGTTAGATAGCATCACTGACTTAATGGACATGAATTTGAACAAATTCCAGGAGATCATGGAGGGAAGAAAAGCCTGATATGCTGCAGTCCATGGAGTGGCAAAGAGTCAGACATGACATAGCGACTGAACAACAACAAAGGCATAGTAGAAAAACTTCAAAAACAAGGTTTTCTACCTAGCCACAGGCCATGAAAACAAGAGTGTATTGTTTGAATATGTTTTTGTAGGGATATATGAAATGTAGAGACCTAAAAAGATGTGAACTGTTTTTATTATGATTTACTCATTACCTAAGAACAGAAATAACTAAGTTGTTTAACAAAATTGTCATTAAAAAAAAAAAAATCCAATTGGACTTTAAGCTCATCTGCAAAGAAATGTCTACCTTCTTGAAGATTTGCAGCTTCCAGGAGAGATACATCTTTCTATCCCCTACACTAAGAAACTAAGTTGGAAGCATACAAGTTGATCCACTGTGGTTCCAATGAAATAAAGTCTGGACCCTCAGTGACCCCAGATATGATTCGTTGGTCACTTTGGATTTCTTACTTCCTTCCCTGGAGAAGGGAATAGCTACCCACTCCAGTATTCTGGCCTGGAGAATTCCATGGTCTGTATAGTCCATGGGGTTGTAAAGAGTTGGACATGACTGAGCAACTTTCACTTCTTTGAGAAGGATCTTAAATGCTCATTTTTTATTAGTCTCATGCAAAATAGCAAAATTAATTATATCTTGTTATATTTAATAAGATCATGTGCTGTCATTGTTATCATTTTTTTAAATTTTATTTTATTTTTAAACTTTACAATATTGTATTAGTTCTGCCAAATATCAAAATGAATCTGCCACAGGTATACCCGCGTTCCCCATCCTGAACCCTCCACCCTCCTCCCTCCCCTCCCCTCCCTCTAAGGTTTTATTTGTTATAGCGATTTTAGGTTCACAATAAAATTAAGAGAAAGGCTCAGAGATTTCCCATACAGTCCCTGCCTAACACATATATAACCTCCACCCCATTATCAACTATCTCACCAGAGTGATGCATTTGTTATACTGACGAACCTACATTGACACATTGCAATCACTTGAAGTCCATGGTTTAGCACAGGGCTCACTCTTGGTGGTATACATTCTATGAATTTGAATAAATGTGCAATGATATGTATCTATTACTATAATATTATAGAGAATATGTTCAGTGCCCTAAAACATGATCATTTTTATATTTCTAAAACATAGAACACAGTAAGTCTTTTCACTGAGCACTTCATTTTCATTCAATTCTAAATAAAATATCTCACACAAAAATTTAGTGGATGAAAATAACACTTTGAGTGAGATCTTTCTGTGTGTTTTGATTGTAAGAATTATTAGCTCTTACATACCATAAAGTCAGGCTGATATTTCATAAACATCAGTATTACAAATGGTCGTCTAGTGGTTAAGACTCAGTGCTCCAACTGCAGGAGCACAGGTTCAGTCCCTGGTCAGGGAACTAAGATCCTGCATGCCATTAGACAAAGCCAAAGAAAAAAAGAAAGAAAAAGAAAAGTGAACATTTTAAAGATATGACACATCACAAATGCAATAAAATGATTACTATAGTTTTTAAGAACAATGACTGAAATACTCATTGTGGCTCTCAGAGTCCTCTAACTCAGTGCCAGTGCTTCTGCATGCAGCAGCCAAGCCTGGCACTGTTAACGTGCTTGCTAATGGCTATCCATTTTAAAGGGCATGTTTGCATGCTTGTGTGTGTGTGTGTGTGTGTGTGTGTGTGTGGTGTATTTACTGAATTATGCAATCCTTTCAGATTTGCTTTAATATTTTTTCTTCATTTGATTTTACCATCTCATAAGGCAAGTTCATGTTTTTTTTTTTTTTTTTTAATTGGAGCAGAGTTGTTTTACAAAGTTGTATTATTTTCTACTATATGAGAAAACCATATTTCCAAAAGATACATGCACCCCAATGTGTATTGCAGCACTTTTTACCATAGTCAGGACATAGAAGCAGCCTTCATTAACAGAGGAATTGATAAAGAAGATGTGGCACATATACACAATAGAATATTACTCAGCCATTAAACGATCAAAATTATGCCATTTGCAGAGATGTAGATGGACCAAGAGACTTTCTTACCGAGACAAGTTCATACTATTCTATTTTGTTTACTTCAAGTTAAACTGGGAGGCAGGATTTAGTAGAGAATAGTCAGAGGGGAACCAGGACTGGGACTGAAGGGTTTGTACTCCATGGCGATTCTTGGTGACTCTGCTCCACACTGGTACATAAAATATCAGTCTCCAGCCATCCAGGAGAAGCCATCATAAAGCCAGAAAATCACAAGCAGGTAAAGAAGTAAACATCTCTGATATGTTCAGTGCATGTTCTGATGAGTAAATGGGTGAAACTTCAGGATGGGTCAAAGAGATCAGCATTTTAGATATATATTTGAAAAATAATAGTGAGGAGTAAGGGATAGAGAGATTAGAGAATGGTGGCAGGAATCAGAGCAAAGGGGGAAATTCTGATTGTGGGAAAGACCCAGAAAAAGAAGAACCAGGGGATGAGACAGGGCAAATCTCACTAGGCAAGGGTGAGCAAAGACCCATGTTAGGGATAAAGAGTAGTTTATCCCAAGGTTTCACTAGAGAGTTGATCTTTCTATTCTCCAGTCCTCATATTATCCCTTATTCCAATCCCAGAAGATAATGCAATTTGAGGCTGTAAGTAGGGGTGATGGTGTGTCCTGGACAGAAAATGTTAGTGTGATAATTAGGGCAATAAATATCACAGCATCACCAGTATCAGTGTATACCCACTGCATATCATTAATCTGTGCTCTTGTCCTTTTCCTATCCCTATGCTTTATAAATAAGAAATGTGCAGGTATAGAATACTGTGCCTCTGCTTCCTTCAATATGTCCCCTTTTTGGATAAGAATTGGGCCTGAACCAATGTTGCATTAAGCAGAGACCAGTGAAAGAAGAGAATCCCCCAAATATTAGAATCCTCTCATCTCCAGAGAAATATATTTCTGGAACTTGAGGTTTCTCAGGAGACAGAACTGGACAGAGGCAACTGACCTAAAACCAGTCTTGAATGGGAGGCAAGAAAAAGGGAATTGTTCAGTTGGTCTTGAAAACTTACTTTTTCTTTGTGAAAAAAAAAAAAAAGAAAGAAAGAAGAAGTATAGAGCTATGAGCTCTTGCTCCTTCAATTCTGATTTACTATGAAGATGAATCATGCTCAGTATTTGCAACATGTACATTGTACTCCAAATAGATCCACTCTGCTTTCTGTCCCGGGACCTATGGGGAGAGAAGACACTCCATAGATACCAACCCTTCCTAGAAAGCCTGAGTTAGACTCTTCAAAACTGTCTGTAATACTGGAAGAAGGTTTATTACTTTGCTCTTATAAATTTCTAGAATAAATAGGAAATATTCTCACTAGTCTGTGATAAAACTGTCTCTAAATAGCCAGATCCATTACCCCAAATCATTCCCTGGCAGAACATGTTAATTAAACATTTCCTCTTCCTCCAATAGGTATTTATAGGGATTTCATGAAAAGGTATTTGCCGAGGCTTTGAAGGAAAAACGTCTTCACCCTTCCCACCCAACCCTGAATGATTTGCTAAATGAGCTATTTACTTCAGTTAATCGAGAATCACAGTAAGCCATGAGGCTAATTAATCCCAGACAAGATTGTCAAATGGGAGATTCTGCCCAGAGAGCCCTCCTCTCCTCCTATTCTGTCTTAATGAATGGGAAGGACACCTTCCATTTCATTTACCAAGAGCTCCACTCATGTACCCTACTCTAAGGAAAACACACACACACACACACTTTCAAAGTCACCTGGAAGTATAGACTATGAAAAGTTACCAAAGACTCTGTCCTTTAGGTCAAATCTTTCCCCATGACAGAAGAATCTCTGAGTGTAGGAAAGGTTCAGATAGATCTGATCTAATAGAATTCTAGCTTCATGACTTATGTTTCTGTGGCTTTAAGCAAGTTTCTTAACTTCTCCTAGTTTCATATTCTAGAAACTGTTATTGTTAGATATATTAATTATTATATAACTCCTGATTATACCAGTGAAATATAACTAATGACAATGAAAACTACTAATTTAAATTTCTATAATTCCTATAGCATTTTGAAATCAGTCACTAGATAAAGGAAAGAAGAAGAGAAAAATGGAAAAAAATGTTTTTACATACTTTTATATTAAAAGAACTTCTTAAAGTATGATTTACATACAATAGAATGCACAATTTTAAATATACAGTAAATACACTCATGTAAATGCCACCACATGACAGGGGATTATTAATTTTGTTCTTCTGGTCAAAAGACCAGATTATGGCTTTCTGTGTGTTTTCTCTTCATAATTATATTCTTTATTTTTCCTTCTGCTCTTTATTATTTGGTAATATAATATGATTCGTTCTGAAGTAAGATGGACAATTGGTTCCATGCCCCTCTCTAGCCTCTGGTGATTTATATATGTTTCTACAATTATCTATTTATTAGCTCAACAGGTACTTGACCATTTAGACTATGCCAAGTGCTATTCTAGGCACTGAAGATGTAATATTATTTTTAAGGCACACATTCCTACCATCATAACCAGAAAATAAAATGAATAAACTGTATGACAGGTTAGAGAATGATAAGTACTAAGGAGAAAAATAAAGCAGAGATGGAGGAATAGAAGATACAGAAGGTTACTGGATGGCCGTTGCAATTTTATGAAGTAGTCTGAAAAGTCAGTATTGAGAGGATACATTTTAATAATAAATCAAAAGTATTGAGGAGATAAGCTATGAATATACCCAGAGGAAGAATAATTGGAGACAGAAAACAGGCTTGCAAAGATCCTTAGAAATGATTACAGCAAGAAAACCAGTTACTATCTTTAACCATAAAAAAGTTAACAGAAGAGAATATAATCAGATCTTCCACACTTTAATTGTTAGAATCTGAAGTTCCATGAGTGCTGAGATTCCCAAAGAGACAAGCTAATGCAAAACATCACAAAGTGGCATCATATGAGTTCATCTGCCACAGTTTACAGTCCAGTTTTCAGATCTATAGGGAAATCAGTCAGTACAGTCACTCAGTCATGTCTGACTCTTTGTGACCCCATGGACTGCACCACACCAGTCTTCCCTGTCCATCACCAACGCCCAGAGCTTGCTCAAACCCATGTCCACTGAGTCTGTGATGCCACCCAACCATCTCATCCTTTGTCATCCCCTTCTCCTGTCTTCAATCATTCCCAGCATCAGCATCTTTTCCAATGAGTCAGTTCTTCCCATCAGGTGGCCAAAGTATTGGAGTTTCAACTATAGCAAAATAGTCTTGATCATATTTATTCTCAAAGATAGACTCAATGTCTGTTCCCTTGTGGGCTGGCTCCTACGGTTGATACTCATTAGTTAACAGTAATCAAGCAAGAATGCAAATTTAGTGAGATACATGAAAAATATGAGCTTCCTAGGTGGCACAGAATCTGCCTGCCAATGCAGGATATGCAAGAAATGTAGGTTTCATCACTGGGTCAGGAACATCTCCTAGATAAGGAGATGAAAACTCACTCCAGTATTCTTGCCTGGAGAAACACATGGACAGAAGAGCCTGGCAGGGTGCAGTCCATGGGGTCTCAAAACAGTCAGACACCACTGAGTGATTGAGCACACACACATACACACACACATTATGACATTAGTTCTATTTTGTCAATTATTGCCTTTTTCATATGTATGATCGCATCCATGAGATGTTAGTTTTTATAATATAACTCTAACAGCTTTATAAAATGGTCATCTATTCAGAAGTAACCATATTGGACAAGTGTCCATTAACTTAAAATACAAAAACAGATATGTATAAAAAATTAAGAAATATGAAAATAATTATCAACATGATAAACAAAACATGTTAATGTATATATAGAAAAATTATGTATCAATACTGTGAATATCTTTGTTATAACTAAAATTACCTGATTTGAATAAGAAGTGAGGTGTTATTTCCCTGTACATACTCAGGCAAAGGAGAAGTTAATTTTTAAGAGTATTAAAGAGGGGAGACAAGCACCAAATAGAGGCTTAACTAGTTGATATTTATGCTCCTTGGGGATCATAGGTTACTGGGTGTGACATGCTATTGACTTTTAAGCCAGAAAGTATAAGATATAGACACAGTGATTCCAGAGCTGGTTTACCAACAAAATGGATGATAGATATCAGGGACAGACTATTAAACTTAAATAAGAAACATAAACAAACAAACAAAAAATGATGCACAAAACCAGAAGGTAAATATATGGAAAGAACAGGATGTGGCTCACAAGCGGAACCATCAAAGCAGATGGCAGAGGTGAGGAGTGGGTTTATGTCCCCACAAAGATGATGGAACTTCAGGTTCTTTCTCTGAGACATTGGTTAAAATAATACAGATTTTTCTGGGTGCTCATTCTGCCTGTTCCCCTAAATGCCCCACTGGAACACATTTATACTGTCCACAATAGAATGAGAACATTTTCTCTTTTCCATCGATCCAGTTATACTTAAACTCTGACAGAATTAGCAGTTGGCATCTTCTGCTCTTTGCCATCTTGAGTCAGACTTTGTTGCACCATAGCTTTCTCATGGCCTGTTTGACTTCTGCATTCCTCAGAGTGAAAATCAGGGGGTGGAGCAAGGGTGTCACAATAGTGTAAAACACAGCCACCATCTTGTCCACTGGAAATACAGTTAGAGGGCAAGCATATATGTATATACACGGTACAAAGAATAAGACAATAACAATAATGTGGGAGGTGCATGTGGAAAGGGCTTTCCTTCTTCCTTCTGTGCTATAGTTACTTAGAGAATGTAAGATGAAAATATAGGAGATAAGCAGCAACAGGAAACTCACCATGCATATGGTCCCACTGTTAAACACTATGAGAAGGTTGATGACATAAGTATCCACACAGGCAGGTTTCAACAAAGGTTGCATATCACAGAAATAGTGATCAATAACATTGGGGTCACAGAAGGGTATTTTCAAAGCCAAGAGAATCTGTGCTGAAGAATGAATACAAGACCCCATCCAGGCCAGTTTCACCAGTGTGCCACAGACACTCTGGCTTATGATGGCTGTGTACTGCACGGGCTTGCAAATGGCCGCATAGTGATCAAAGAACATGAGGACAAGTACCAAGATCTCCAGGTACCCAAAGAAGTGAAACGCGAAGATCTGGGTCATGCACTCATTGAAGGAGATGGCTTTCTTCTCAGATACAGAATCTGCAATCAACCTAGGGGCAGTGGTCAATGAAAAACAGGCATCAGCAAAAGATAAGTAGAAAATAAAGAAGTACATGGGGCTCCCAAGTTTCTGGCTATTTCGTATAGTCATCACAATTAGGAAGTTTTCCAACAGAGTCCCAAGGTAGAGAAATAAGAAGATAACAGATACTACTTTCTCCTTTAGTAGATTCTGTGTTAACCCAAGCAGAATGAACTCACTGACACTGCTTTCCACCTCCATGGTTATGGTGAATATAGAACAGACATAGGTGGGAAGTGGTTCATCTGCAAAAAAAAAAAAAAAAAGTTGGAAAAA
>NW_011494849.1:1564406-1567225 GCF_000754665.1 Bison bison bison
ACTCAGGATTTTTTTTTTTAATGTCGATATGCTTTAATCATTGGCATTGATTCAAGGTCTTCTTATGGGTTGCCAATTTGTGTGTGTGTGTGGGGGGGAAAAAAGCTCTCAAGTGACTGTGCACTCTGCCATTGCCTGAAAACTAGTGAATTTGCTTTATGATCTTGATCAGATCATTTTAATGTCTTGACACTCCTTCTTTATATGACAGAGAATCTAATAGATACATTATTAACCATATGCATATGTATATGACACATATATGTGCATATAATGTGTATGCATATCAATTACTGATAATAATGTCCTTATATAATTTAGAAATCATACATTTGGAGATTCTTTCCTGAGCGAATACATTCCTTGATTTGAACAACAGTTAGTAGCCATTATTCCTGATCTCTTCAGTATCTTTGTTGGGTTATACTTAAGAAAAAATGCTTATTTTTCCATTTTTAGGTTCATTGCAGCTATAACTTTACCTTCATTGACAGTTAGGGCACATGAGATATTTGAGCAAATCATTGAGGCTAGCAATATTTTGGAAAATTGGTATATATTTGATACATATACATTACATATATTAGATGCGTGCTAGTAAGTTTCACATTCTGTGGACTCAACCTGACATTTCAGTTTCTATATTTCTTTCTTTTTTAATTTAATTCAATTTAATTTTTTAACTTTACAATATCGTATTGGTTTTGTCATATATCTAAATGAATCCGCCACAGGTATACCTGTGTTCCCCATCCTGAACCCTCCTCCTTCCTCCCTCCCCATAACATCCCTCTGGGTTGTCCCAGTGCACCAGCCCCAAGCATCCAGTATCGTGCATCGAACCTGGACAGGCGAATCATTTCATATATGATATTATACATGTTTATTTCTGTAACGTGTGTATTAACCTCTTTCATATCTGATTCTCCTACCACTGTCATCCAGAAGATTGCATTCTTTCAACTTTTATCTCTTTAAATGTAAGTTTAAAAATGTATTTTAGAAATTCAACATAAAAATACATCTCCTTGCTCTCCTTTACTTTTTCCTTATATACATATACCTATATAAGTTCAATCATCTTATTATATATTCTGATTTTCCTTTTTTAATTTAAAAGCCTTTTCTATGTTAGCTAAACTGTACTTCTAGTGTAATTATCTACTTTGCAATTATAAATAAACATGACATTAGTCAGTCGGTCATGTTTGACTCTTTGTAACACCAGTAACGCTGAAGAAGCTGAAGTTGAACAGTTCTATGAAGACCTACAAGACGTTTTAGAACTAACACCTGAAAAAGATGTCCTTTTCATTGTAGGGGAGTGGAATGCAAAAGTAGGAAGTCAAGAAACACCTGGAGTAACAGGCAAATTTAGCCTTGGAATACAGAATGAAGCAGGACAAAGACTTATAGAGTTTGGCCAAGAAAATGCACTGGTCATAACAAACACCCTCTTCCAACAACACAAGAGAAGACTCTACACATGGACATCACCAGATGATCAACACTGAAATCATATTGATTATATTCTTTGAAGCCAAAGGTAGAGAAGCTCTATACATTCATCAAAAACAAAACCAGGAGCTGACTGTGGCTCAGACCATGAACTACTTATTGCTAAATTCAGACTGCAATTGAAGAAAGTAGGGAAAACCACTAGACCATTCAGGTATGACCTAAATCAAATCCCTTATGATTATACAGTGGAAGTGAGAAATAGATTTAAGGGCCTAGATCTGATAGATAGAGTACCTGATGAAATATGGAATGAGGTTCGTGACATTGTACAGGAAACAGGGATCAAGACCATCCCCATGGAAAAGAAATGCAAAAAAGCAAAATGGCTGTCTGGGGAGGCCTTACAAATAGCTGTGAAAAGAAGAGAAGTGAAAAAGCAAAGGAGAAAAGGAAAGATATAAACATCTGAATGCAGAGTTCCAAAGAATAGCAAGAAGAGATAAGAAAGCCTTCTTCAGCAATCGGTGCAAAGAAATAGAGGAAAACAACAGAATGGGAAAGACTAGGGATCTCTTCAAGAAAATCAGAGATACCAAGGGAACATTTCATGCAAAGATGGGCTCGATAAAGGACAGAAATGGTATGGACCTAACAGAAACAGAAGATATGAAGAAGAGATGGCAAGAATACACAGAAGATCTGTACAAAAAAGATCTTCACGACCCAGATAATCATGATGGTGTGATCACTGACCTAGAGACATCCTTCAATGTGAAGTCAAGTGGGCCTTAGAAAGCATCACTACGAACAAAGCTAGTGGAGGTGATGGAATTCCTGTTGAGCTATTCCAAATCCTGAAAGGTCATGCTGTGAAAATGCTGCACTCAATATGCCAGCAAATTTGGAAAACTCAGCAGTGGCCACAGGACTGGAAAAGGTCAGTTTTCATTCCAATTCCAAAGAAAGGCAATGCCAAATAATGCTCAAACTACTGCACAATTGGACTCATCTCACACGCTAATAAAATAATGCTCAAAATTCTCCAAGCCAGGCTTCAGCAATATGTGAACCGTGAACTTCCTGATGTTCAAGCTGGTTTTAGAAAAGGCAAAGGAACCAGAGATCAAATTGCCAACATCTGCTGGATCATGGAAAAAGCAAGAGAGTTCCAGAAAAGCATATATTTCTGCTTTATTGACTATGCCAAAGCCTTTGACTTGTGGATCACAATAAACTGTGGAAAATTCTGAAAGAGATGGGAATACCAGACCACCTGATCTGCCTCTTGAGAAATTTGTATGCAGGTCAGGAAGCAACAGTTAGAACTGGACATGGAACAACAGACTGGTTCCAAATAG
>NW_011494849.1:1567415-1567561 GCF_000754665.1 Bison bison bison
TGTGGTACATATACACAATGGAGTATTACTCAGCCATTAAAAAGAATACATTTGAATCAGTTCTGATGAGGTGGATAAAACTGGAGCCTATTACACAGAGTGAAGTAAGCCAGAAGGAAAAACATAAATACAGTATACTAACGCAT
>NW_011494849.1:1567661-1573051 GCF_000754665.1 Bison bison bison
AGGCTGAGTGCTGAAGAATTGATGCTTTTGAACTGTGGTGTTGGAGAAGACTCTTGAGAGTCCCTTGGACTGCCAAGAGGTCCAACCAGTCCATTTTGAAGGAGATTAGCCCTAGGATTTCTTTGGAGGGAATGATGCTAAAGCTGAAACTCCAGTACTTTGGCCACCTCATGCGAAGAGTTGACTCATTGGAAAAGACTCTGATTCTGGGAGGGATTGGGGGCCGGAGGAGAAGGGGACGACAGAGGATGAGATGGCTGGATGGCATCACTGACTCGATGGACGTGAGTCTGAGTGAACTCTGGGAGTCGGTGATGGACAGGGATGCCTGGCGTGCTGCGATTGATGGGGTCACAAAGAGTCGGACATGACTGAGTGACTGATCTTATCTGATCTGGACTCCACCAGGCTCCTCTGTCCATAGTATTCTCCAGGCAAGAAAACTGGAATGTGTTGCCATTCCTTCCTCCAGGGTATCTTCCCAACCCAGATATCAAATCCAGGTTTTCTTCATTGCAGACAGATTCTGTACCTGCTGAGTTACCAGGGGAGCCCAAAAATAACATAAAATATTAAAATATAAATTCTACCATTTTTTCCCCAAATTTTCATCTTAATTAAAATATTTTAAATAAATTCTTCTCATATAGCTTGTGCTTATTTTTATAGTTTAATCAAATATATGCCCAGGGGATTACTAATATAAATTTCACTATTTTAAGTCACAGGAACTGTAGCCCACCAGGAACCTCTGTCTGTGGGATTTTCCAGGCAAGAATACTGGTATGGGCGGCCATTTCTTTCTCCGGGCGATCTTTCTGACCCAGGAATCGAGCCCAGATCTCCTGAATTGCAAGCATATTCTACCACTGAGCCACCTAGATGCCCATAATTATTGATACTATTCTCAACTAATCTTTCAATTTGGTTGCTTCAATATTTATTTAAAAATTAATTATCGTATGGGTATATCTGCATAATAAAATTTCCAAAGCTTGCAATATATTACAGGGTGAAAAACGTGCCCTTCAAAAATTCATACTTAACCAACCCTACAGTAGTGTTAGTCACTCAGTCCTGCCAGACTCTTTGTGACCCCATGAACCAAATAAGATTCCTCTGTCCATGGGATTCTCTAAGCAAGTGGGCTGCCATTCCCTTCTCCAGGGTATCTTTCCAATCCAGGGATCAAACCCAGGTCTCCTGCATTGCAGGCAGATTTTTTATCACCTGAGACACCAGGGAGCCCATAAACCAGAAGTAAAAGTTAGTTCCTTATGCATTCTGCTGGGTTTTCAGACATATATCTCTATATACGTATATACCTATATAGATATATATGTATGTATATACACAAACACATATATGTGAAATATTTTATGTACAAATTGGGTCATTTTCCATTGTTTCTAAAACTATAACAATATGGCACAAATTATAAATAAAGATTAAATTGAGGCTTTATTATATTTACTAAGTTAATTGAAGTAAAATTATGAAATATATATTTTGATTAGCAAAAGAGTATTACATTTTTGTTGATTTTAATTTCTTATATTTCATTTGTTTTGAACTTTTTATTTTATATCTATTTAATTTTTGATATCTTTGTTTTGAGCTCTTTTTTTTCAATATTATGCAATAAACTCTATCAATTTTACACTCCTGTTTCCATTTTAGTCCATAATGCCTTTAAAATTTAATGTCAATTGAGATACATTTTAAAATAAAATTTGACATACACTTCCTCTTTCTGATTAACCATGAATTCTTTAGTGATTTAATAACACCATCAACTTAGTCATCAAATGTGTACTGAGAACTGCTCACATCTGGAGTCAACTTACAGAGCATGAAAAGATGTCCTCAACATCCTCACAATGATGTTGGAGGGATACCATTTCTCTATGTAAGATTCTTAATCTTTGAAAAACTACACACAACTCTGCAATAATACCAAGTTAATTTTAACTCAATATCAGAAAGATCCTAAAAATAAGGTGATTGGCCGTTAAAGGTTTAAACATGGGAAATAAGTGAAATTATGGCTTTCAGTTAAAGTGCAATTTCCAACAAGTTCTCTGATAATTAAATATTCAAAAAGTGTATAAAGGGTTTCTCTAAGTAAGATGAATATATCAATATCAGTAAATCAAACTAATTCAACTCTAGTAAAGTTACACATCTAAATATAATTAGGTTTTCCTTGCAGTTGAGCTAAAATAATATTAGTTCACTATGAGAAATTACAAATTACAACTACAAATTAAAAATTACACTATGAGACATTACAATAATTACAAACTCTGATTGGAAGCTGCAATTTTCTGGGCTGATTATTAAAAAAAGAAAATAAATCAATGATTATTTAATTTTAATACATTAGGTTTCCAGTAGGGGATAAAAACAAAGGAGAGGCAGCCCTTAGTTGTGAGAAGAGGAGGAGTTAGGACATAATTAGAATAGCGATTAAATATTTTTAGAAAGGGAACATGAATTGCTTCAGGAAAAACCGATGCTCCCATCATTAAAAACTGCACTCTCATTAAATCCAAATGTTTTAAGAGACAAATTTTGGGTATATGCAGGTTAGGAAACAACAGTTAGAACTGGACATGGAACAACAGACTGGTTCCAAATAGGAAAAGGAGTACGTCAAGGCTGTATATTGTCACCCTGCTTATTTAACTTATATGCAGAGTACATCATGAGAAATGCTGGACTGGAAGAAGCACAAGGTGGAATCAAGATTGCCGGGAGAAATATCAATAACCTCAGATATGCAGATGACACCACCCTTATGGCAGAGGGTGAAGAGGAACTAAAAAGCCTCTTGATGAAGGTGAAAGTGGAGAGTGAAAAAGTTGGCTTAAAGC
This sequence comes from Bison bison bison, assembly GCF_000754665.1. Lineage (NCBI taxonomy): Eukaryota > Metazoa > Chordata > Mammalia > Artiodactyla > Bovidae > Bison > Bison bison. Next base: position 1,570,538 of record NW_011494849.1, read on the forward strand.
TCAACATTCAGAAAACAAAGATCATGGCATCTGGTCCCATCACTTCATGGGAAATAGATGGAGAAACAGTGGAAACAGTGTCAGACTTTATTTTTTGGGACCCTAAAATCACTGCAGATGGTGACTGTAGCCATGAAATTAAAAGACGCTTACTCCTTATAAGGAAAGTTATGACCAACCTAGATAGAATATTGAAAAGCAGAGACATTACTTTGCCAAAAAAGGTCCGTCTAGTCAAGGCTATGGTTTTGCAATCTAATGTGGACTGTTTCCTAGCCACTTAACACTGAACAACTGCTTCCTTGCATTATTTAACTTAGTCATCATAACAGTACATATTAGAAGGTATTACTTATTTTTGTCGGTTTCTAGTCTTGTTTTTAAATAATGAGTGAAAAGAAAGGCAATTTAACACATGGATATTTATTATGTATTAGTTTACAGCAAGGTGTGTTCCCAATGATTTTTTTTTTTTTTTTAAGAATGAATTAGTTGATTTTAAAGTCTCAGTTTTTATTAGATTTTAAAGGAATAACTAGGAGTATAGCCATGATCCAAGCACTTCTTTAGTTTTGTCTTATTTCTACTTCTATCTGTAGATAAGGAAGTCACCTGATCACAAATGGCATGCAATCCCCCCCGCCCCCACTTCTCCCACCCATGCACATGGCAGACATGACCAATAAACTGTTCTTTTCCTTTCCTCAGAACATGGATGTGGCTTCAGATTTCTTCTCACAATTCACTCCAGGAAACCACTACTATTAACATATGACCAGAGTTGGCAGTTGAGATAACAACTATTTATTATCCCCACCGCAGGTAGATCCCTACCATTCTCCTACACTGAAGCTTTATCTTAAAACATTTAACAATTTATTTATACTTCAAATCTTCTGGTATCCCCCTACCACCTTCAACACATTTCTAGCTTTGTGTTCTCAATGAAAAAGCAAGCACAAGAACATAAGTTAATTTTTCACATGGATGCTCCAATTTGTTGATGACTATGATGACTCCCAAAACTGGTCTGAGACACATTTGTCTTTCTTCTAACTATAGATTCTGCATGCTCACTGAGGTACCTTTCACCTTTTCCTTGGAAATTATACAAAACCTAAGCTTTGTAACTGAGTTTGTCCTCCTGGGGCTTTCACAGAATCCAACCATGCAGAAAATAATATTTGTTGTATTTTTGTTCATTTACATTGCAACTGTCAGGGGCAGCTTACTAATTGTGGTGACCATCAGTAGCAGCCCAGCACTCTGGGGCTCCCCCATGTACTACTTCCTGGCTTTTCTGTCTTTTCTGGATGCATGCTTCTCCTCTGTCATTGTTCCAAAGATGATTGTGGACTCTCTCCTTTGGAGAAAAACCATTTCCTTCAAAGGCTGCATGACCCAGCTCTTTGTTGAACACTTCTTTGCTGGGATGGAGGTGATTGTCCTCAGTGCCATGGCCTATGACTGCTATGTGGTCATCTACAAGCCCTTGCACTATTCTTCTATCATGAACCACAGACTCTGTGCCCTTCTGATGGTGGTAGCCTGGACCGGGGGCTTCGTTCATTCCATGATACAGATTGTCTTCATTTTCCAGCTGCCTTTCTGTGGCCCCAACATCATCGAGCATTTCAAGTGTGACTTGTACCCACTGCTGGAGCTTGCCTGCACTGATTCTCACATTTTTGGGCTTTTGGTAGTCACCAACAGTAGGTTTTTCGGCATCTTAATCTTTTCCTTGTTGCTTGTCTCCTATGGGGTCATCCTACTGTCTCTGAGAACCCATAGCTCTGAGGGGCAGCAGAAAACCTTCTCCAATTGCAGATCTCACATTACCTTTGTGGTTTTGTTCTTTATCCCATGCGTATTTATGTATGTATGACCTCCATATTCTTTCTCCTTTGACAAAATTGTAGCCATATTTTACACCATCCTAACTCCCTTTTTCAATCCTTTGATTTATACATTCAGAAATAAGGAAGTGAAAAGTGCCGTGAGGAAAGTGTGGAATAGGATAGTGGTGGTTTCTAATGAAAAATAAAACATTCAAAGTTGAATAAAAAAATTCAAATTTTATAATCAGACAAAATTATATGGATTAGCATTATTTGACAGGGGTTGACTGTGTGGATCACAATAAACTGTGGAAAATTCTGAAAGAGATGGGAATACCAGACCACCTGACATGTCTCTTGAGAAACCTGTATGCAGGTCAGGAAGCAACAGTTAGAACTAGACATGGAACAACAGACTGGTTCCAAATAGGAAAAGGAGTTCGTCAAGGCTGTATATTGTCACCCTATTTATTTAACTTATATGAAGACAACATCATGAGAAATGCTGGGCTGGAGGAAGCACAAGCTGGAATCAAGTTTACTGGGAAAAATGCCATTAACCTCAGACATGCAGATGACACCACCCTTATGGCAGAAAGTGAAGAAGAACTAAAGGGCCTCTTGATGAAAGTGAAAGAGGAGAGTGAAAAAGTTGGCTTAAAGCTCAACATTCAGA
>NW_011494849.1:1573417-1576241 GCF_000754665.1 Bison bison bison
TCATTGGAAGGACTGATGTTGAAGCTGAAACTCAAATACTTTGGCCACCTGATGCAAAGAGCTGACTCACTGGAAAAGACACTGATGCTGGGAAAGATTGAAGGCAGGGGGAGAAGGGAATGAGAGAGGATGAGATGGTTGGATGGCATCACTGACTCAATGGACATGTGTTTGGGTGGACTCCGGGAGTTGGTGATGGACAGGGAGGTCTGTCGTTTGTGATTCATGGGGTCACAAAGAGTCAGACACGACTGAGCCACTGAATTGAACTGAACTGATAGTAATGTAATATTAGAAAAAATAGCATAAGTTCTAGTAAATAATTTAGTTTTAATTCTTAGATCACTTATGAACTGTGATTTGACAATTCGATATCCTCAAATGAAAATTAAAAAGACTTGAATTTTATGCTTAGTTAGAATCTAAAAGTAAAAAAAAAGAATGAAAAAAAATTATTCTCACTTCTTGCTATTCATTTGATATTTTGGAAAATATTTCTGAAGAGAAGACAAAATTGTATTAGAAATTAGGTTTTACATATATATATATAAACTTTTTGCCCAACCTAATGTATCTACTGTACAACTGAAAATAACAAAACATTGTAAATCAACTATTTAAAAAATAAATAAACAATAGACTTAAAAACATTAACATATTAATGTTTCAGACTTGCCAAAGAATGATAATTATTGCTGACAGTAGCCCTTTGATATTGATGATAACTATAATTCACACTTTGAAAGTGAAAGTGATGTCACTCAGTCATGTCCAACTCTTTTGTGACCCATGACTGTACACTACCAGGCTTCTCTGTCCACGGGCTTTTCCAGGCAAGGGTACTGGAGTGGCTTGTCATTTCCTTCTCTAGGGGATCTTGCTGATACAGGGATTGAACCCTGCTCTCCCTCATTGCAGGCAGATGCTTTACCATCTGAGCTACAAGGAAAACCAGTTAACACATTGATAGAACACAAACAAGAGAATTTAACCACACATATTTCATTTACAGGCTTTCAATTGCCTTCAAAGACTTCCAGGCCTCTAGAAGAGATGGACTAAGCAAAGTTTTTGGGAAAGAGAACAGAATTTCCTCAAATCAAGTCATATGATTTGAAGTTTAACCAATTGTCCCTAAGGCTTGATTTTGCCCTTGGACTGTTTGAGCTAGGTAGTTCATTGCATATCACTTGGGACTGGTTTGGAAGAAATAGTTTCCTTGGAGCTCCTGAGGCTTAAAGCCTACCTTAAGCCTTTGCAAACTCTTGTGTGATTTTCTATAAATATCCAGTACACCAAAAATAAAACACTTAGCCTCATGATTTTTCACACACACACAAAATAATAATAATAAATAAAAAGAGAGAGTGAGAGATACAGTGGGAAGGAAGCTGGTCACAGAGGCATTGATGTCTCAGAGTGTAGGAATAGTTTACTCCAATTAAGTTTTCAAGAACCGAATTAAGAATTCACTCCATTTTCAGAGCATTCTCTCTGCTCCAGAACAGACCTTGCTGTCCTGTCTGAACCAGTACTTTGCCAGAAAGGAGCTGTGTGAATTATGGTTACATGAAGAGCTCCCTTTCTTCATAAACTCTTTACATTCCATCATAACTTGTGATAGAAGGCAATGATAAATCTCAATGAAGTATAGTTTGTGTGTTTTATTCAAATTCACATAATTCACCTTCAAAGTAAATGAAAGTTGAAGATATGAAAAATACACTGTATTGGAGTCATCTGTTTGGTTGTAAGCAAAGAGGTAAGTTTCTCAATCTGTCTGAAATGTTTTCTTCTGTGCTGTGCTTAGGCTCTCAGTCATGTCTGACTCTTTGTGACCCTATAGACTGTAGCCTGACAGGGTCCTCTGTCCATGAGATTCTCCAGGCGACAATACTGGAGGGTGTTGCACACTTCCAAGGTATTTTCCCAACCCAGGGATTGAACCCAGGTCTCTTGTATTGCAGGCAGATTCTTTACCACATGAGCCCTAAACACCAATCTCTTGGAATCTATACTCAGTGTGTCTTCTTCTTCTTCTTTTTTTAAATTTTGTTCTGTTCTCCAACTCTGCAGCATTGTATTGGTTCTGCCATACATCAAAATGAATCCGCGACAGGTACACACGTGTTCCCCATCCTGAACCCTCCTTCCCCACCCTCCCCATACCATCCGCCTGTGTCATCCCAGCGCACCAGCCCCAAGCATCCAACATCATGCACTGAACCTGGACTGGCGACCCTTCTCACACATGACATTATACATGTTTCAATGTCATTCTCCCAAATCATCCCACCCTCTCCCTCTCCCACAGAGTCCAAAAGACTGTTCTATACATCAGTGTCTCTTTTGCTGTCTCGTATACAGGCTTATTGTTACCATCTTTCTAAATTCCATATATATGCATTAGTATACTGTATTGGTGTTTCTCTTTTGGATTACTTCACTCTGTATAATAGGCTCCAGTTTCATCCACCTCATTAGAACTGATTCAAATATATTCTTTTTAATGGCTGAGTAATACTCCATTGTGTATATGTACCACTGCTTTCTTATCCATTCATCTGCTGATGGACATCTAGGTTGCTTCCATGTCCTGGCTATTAGAAACAGTGCTGCGATGAACATTGGGGTGCATGTGTCTCTTTCAATTCTGGTTTCCTCAGTGTGTATGCCCAGCAGTGGTATTGCTGGATCATAAGGCAGTTCTATTTCCAGTTTTTTAAGGAATCTCCACACTGTTCTCCATAGTGGCTGTACTAGTTTGCATTTCCCACCAACAGTGTAAGAGAGTTCCCTTTTCTCCACACCCTCTCCAGCATTT
>NW_011494849.1:1576341-1576772 GCF_000754665.1 Bison bison bison
TTTATTTAACTTATATGAAGACAACATCATGAGAAATGCTGGGGCTGGAGGAAGCACAAGCTGGAATCAATTTACCGGGAGAAATGCCATTAACCTCAGACATGCAGATGACACCACCCTTATGGCAGAAAGTGAAGAAGAACTAAAGGGCCTCTTGATGAAAGTGAAAGAGGAGAGTGAAAAAGTTGGCTTAAAGCTCAACATTCAGAAAATGAAGATCATGGCATCTGGTTCCATCACTTCATGGCAAATAGACGGGGAAACAGTGGAAACAGTGGCCGACTTTATTTTTCCGGGCTCCAAAATCACTGCAGATGGAGACTGCACCCATGAAATTAAAACATGCTTACTCCTTGGAAGGAAAGTTATGACCAACCTAGACAGCATATTAAAAGGCAGAGACATTACTTTGTCAACAAAGGTCCATCTAG
>NW_011494849.1:1577671-1577846 GCF_000754665.1 Bison bison bison
CAACTCGTTTCCTACATGATATTTTACATGTTTCAATGCCAATCTCCCAAATCTTCCCACCCTCTCCCTCTCCCACAGAGTCCATAAGACTGTTCTATACATCAGTGTCTCTTTTGCTGTCTCATACACCGGGTTATTGTTACCATCTGTCTAAATTCCATATATATGCGTTAGT
>NW_011494849.1:1579402-1580281 GCF_000754665.1 Bison bison bison
GATCCTGCTGTGATGTATGTCGGAGAGTGTTTTGCCTATGTTTTCCTCTAGGAGTTTTATAGTTTCTGGGCTTACTTTTAGATCTTTAATTCATTTTGAGTTTATTTTTGTGTATGGTGTTAGAAAGTGTTCTAGTTTCATTCTTTTACAAGTGGTTGACCAGTTTTCCCAGTACCACTTGTTAAAGAGTTTTTCTTTAATCCATTGTATATTCTTACCTCCTTTGTCAAAGATAAGGTGTCCATATGTGCGTAGATTTATCTTTGGGCTTTCTATTTTTTTCCCATTGATCTATATTTCTGTCTTTGTGCCAGTACCATACTGTCTTGATAACTGTGGCTTTGTAGTAGAGCCTGAAGTCAGGTAGGTTGATTCCTCCAGTTCCATTCTTCTTTCTCAAGATCGCTTTGGCTATTCGAGGTTTTTTGTATTTCCATACAAATTGTGAAATTATTTGTTCTAGCTCTGTGAAGAATGCCATTGGTAGCTTGATAGGGATTGCATTGAATCTATAAATTGCTTTGGGTAGTATACTCATTTTCACTATATTGATTCTTCCGATCCATGAACATGGTATGTTTCTTCGTCTTTTAGTGTCCTCTTTGATTTCTTTCACCAGTGTTTTATAGTTTTCTATATATAGGTCTTTAGTTTCTTTAGGTAGATATATTCCTAAGTATTTTATTCTTTTCCTTGCAATAGTGAGTGGGATTGTTTCCTTAATTTCTCTTTCTATTTTCTCATTAGTAGTGTATAGGAATGCAAGGGATTTCTGTATGTTAATTTTATATCCTCAACTTTTCTCTATTCATTGATTAGTTCTAGTAATTTTCTGGTGGAATCTTTAGGGTTTTCTATGTAGAGGATCATGTCATCTGC
>NW_011494849.1:1580381-1580965 GCF_000754665.1 Bison bison bison
GGCTTTGTAGTAGAGCTTGAAGTCAGGCACGGTTACTTCCTCCAGTTCCAGTCTTCTTTCTCAAGATTGCTTTGGCTATTCGTAGGTTTTTTGTATTTCCATACAAATTGTGAAATTATTTGTTCTAGCTCTGTGAAGAATGCCATTGGTAGCTTGATAGGGATTGCATTGAATCTATAAATTGCTTTGGGTAGTATACTCATTTTCACTATATTGATTCTTCCGATCCATGAACATGGTATGTTTCTTCGTCTTTTAGTGTCCTCTTTGATTTCTTTCACCAGTGTTTTATAGTTTTCTATATATAGGTCTTTAGTTTCTTTAGGTAGATATATTCCTAAGTATTTTATTCTTTTCCTTGCAATAGTGAGTGGGATTGTTTCCTTAATTTCTCTTTCTATTTTCTCATTACTAGTGTATAGGAATGCAAGGGATTTCTGTATGTTAGTTTTATATCCTCAACTTTTCTCTATTCATTGATTAGTTCTAGTAATTTTCTGGTGGAATCTTTAGGGTTTTCTATGTAGAGGATCATGTCATCTGCAAACGGTGAGAGTTTTACTTCTTCTTTTCCAATTTGGATT
>NW_011494849.1:1581065-1583202 GCF_000754665.1 Bison bison bison
TTTCTGAAAGAGTTTGAGTAGGATAGGTGTTGGCTCTTCTCTAAATTTGTGGTAGAATTCAGCTGTGAAGCCGTCTGGACCTGGGCTTTTGTTTGCTGGAAGATTTCTGGTTACATTTTCAATTTCTGTGCTTGTGATAGGTGTGTTAAGATTTTCTATTTCTTCCTGACTCAGTTTTGGAAAGTTTTACTTTTCTAAGACTTTGTCCATTTCTTCCATGTTGTCCATTTTATTGGCATATAATTGTTGATAGTAGTCTCTTATGATCCTTTGTATTTCTATGTTGTCTGTTGTGATCTCTCCATTTTCATTTCTAATTTTATTTATTTGAATTTTCTCCCTTTGTTTCTTGATGAGTCTGGATAATGGTTTGTCAATTTATTTTTCCTTTCAAAGAACCAGCTTTTGGCTTTGTTGATTTTTGCCATGGTCTCTTTTGTTTCTTTTGCATTTATTTCTGCCCTAATTTTTAAGATTTCTTTCCTTCTACTAACCCTGAGGTTCTTCATTTCTTCCTTTTCTAGTTGATTTAAGTGTAGGGCTAGGTTATTTATTTGACTTTTTTCTTGTTTCTTGAGGTATGCCTGTATTGCTATGAACTTTCCCCTTAGCACTGCTTTTAAAATGTCCCGCAGGTTTTGGGTTGTTGTGTTTTCATTTTCATTCGTTTCTATGCAAATTTTGATTTCTTTTTTTATTTCTTCTGTGATTTGTTGGTTATTCAGAAGCATGTTGTTCAGCTTCCATATGTTGGAATTTTTAATAGTTTTTCTCCTTTTTTTCAATAGATCTCCTGTAATTGAGATCTAATCTTACTGCACTGTGGTCAGAAAAGATGCTTGGAATGATTTCTTTTTTTTTTTTTTTTTTAATTTACCAAGGCTAGATTTATAGCCCAGGATGTGATGTATCCTGGAGAAGGTTCCATGTGCACTTGATAAAAAGTTGAAATTCATTGTTTTGGGATGAAATGTCCTATAGATATCAATTAGGTCTAACTGATCTATTGTATCATTTAAAGTTTGTGTTTCCTTGTTAATTTTCTGTTTAGTTGATCTCTCCATAGGTGTGAGTGGGGTATTAAAGTCTCCCACTATTATTGTGTTATTGTTAATTTCTCCTTCCATACTTGTTAGCATTCGTCTTACATATTGTGGTACTCCTATGTTGGGTGCATATATATTTATAATTGTTATATCTTCTTCTTGGATTGATCCTTTGATCATTATGTAGTGACCTTCTTGTCTCTTTTCACAGCCGTGGATTCATTTTGATATTTGGCAAAACTAATACAATTATGTTAAGTTTAAAAATAAAATAAAATTAAAAGCTTTGCAAACATCAAAAAAATAATTAAAAAAAATAAAAATAAAAAAGAAATAAAGTCTATTTTATCTGATATGATTATTGCTACTCCTGCTTTCTTTTGGTCCCTATTTGCATGGAAAACCTTTTTCCAGCCCTTCACTTTCAGTCTGTATGTGTCCCCTTTTGAGGTGGGTCTCTTATAGACAACATATGTAGGGGTCTTGTTTTTGTAACCATTCAGCCAGTCTTTGTCTTTTGGTTGGGACATTCAACCCATTTACGTTTAATGTAATTATTGACAAATATGATCCTGTTGCTATTTACTTTTTTGTTTTGGGTTCGAATTTATACACCATTTTTGTGTTTCCTGTCTAGAGAATATCCTTTAATATTTGTTGGAGAGCTGGTTTGGTGGTGCTGAATTCTCTCAGCTTTTGCTTGTCTGTAAAGCTTTTGATTTCTCCTTCATATTTGAATGAGACACTTGCTGGGTACAATAATCTGGGCTATAGGTTATTTTCTTTCCTCACTTTAAGTATGTCTTGCCATTCCCTTCTGGCTTGAAGAGTTTCTATTGAAAGATCAGCTGTTATCCTTATGGGAATTCCATTGTATGTTATTTGTTATTTTTCTCTTGCTGCTTTTAATATTTGTTCTTTGTGTTTGATCTTTGTTAATTTAATTAATATGTGTCTTGGAGTGTTTCACCTGAGGTTTATCCTGTTTGGGACTCTCTGGGTTTCTTGGGCTTAAGTGATTATTTCCTTCCCCATTTTATGGAAGCTTTCAAGGATTATCTCCTCAAGTATTTTCTCATGGTCTTTCTTTT
>NW_011494849.1:1583302-1583899 GCF_000754665.1 Bison bison bison
GAAATGAAGTGTCCAGTATTGAGTTATGAGATGTCTATGGTTTTGGAGTAACTTTGGGCAGCCTGTATATTGGAGCTCAGGGCTGTGTTCCTTGTTGCTGGAGAATTTGCTTGGTATGTATTGCCCTGGAACTTGTTGGCCCTTGTGTGGTGCTTGGTTTCAGTGTAGGTATGCAGGCGTTTGATGAGCTCCTGTCAATTAATGTTCCTGGAGTCAGGAGTTCCCTGGAGTCAGGGTTTGGACTTAAGCCTCCTGCTTCCAGTTATTGGTCTTATTTTTACAGTAGTCTCAAAACTTCTCCTTCCATATAGCACCATGCATAAAACATCTAGGTTAAAGATGAAAAGTTTTTCCACTGTGAGTGTCACCCAGAGAGGTTCACAGAGTTACATGGAGAAGAGAAGAAGGAAGAGGGAGTCAGAGGTGACCCAAATGAGATGAGGTGGAATCAATAGAGGAGAGAGAGGGCTATCCAGTAATCACTTCCTTATGTGCACTCCACAACTGGACCGCTCAGAGATATTCATGGAGTTATAAAGAGAAGAGAAGAGGGAGGAAGGAGACAGAGGTGGCCAGGAGGATAAAAGGAGGGAATGA
>NW_011494849.1:1583999-1584993 GCF_000754665.1 Bison bison bison
CCTGAGGTTTATCCTGTTTGGGACTCTCTGGGTTTCTTGGGCTTAAGTGATTATTTCCTTCCCCATTTTATGGAAGCTTTCAAGGATTATCTCCTCAAGTATTTTCTCATGGTCTTTCTTTTGGTCTTCTTCTTCTGGGACACCTATGATTCAAATGTTGTAGCGTTTAATATTGTCCTGGAGCTCTCTGAGAGTGTCCTCATTTCTTTTAATTAGTTTTTCTTTTTTCCTCTCTGATTCATTTATTTCTACCATTCTATCTTCTAATTCACTAATCCTATCTTCTGCCTCTGTTATTCTACTATTTGTTTTCTCCAGAGTGTTTTTGATCTCATTTATTGCATTATTAATTATATATTGACTCTCTTTTATTTCTTCTAGGTCCTTGTTAAATCTTTCTTGCATCTTCTCAATCCTTGTCTCAAGGCTATTTATCTGTGATTCCATTTTGATTTCAAGAATTTGGATCAATTTCACTATCAATATTCAGAAATCTTTATCAGGTAGATTCCCTATCTCTTCCTCTTTTGTTTGGGTTGGTGGGCATTTATTCTGTTCCTTCACCTGATGGGTATTCCTCTGTCTCTTCATCTTGTTTAAATTGCTGAGTTTGGGGTGTCCTTTCTGTATTCTGGCAATTTGTGGAGTTCTCTTTATTGTGGCATTTCCTCACTGTGTGCGGGTTTGTACAGGTGGCTTGTCAAGGTTTCTTGGTTAGGGAAGCTTGTGTCGGTGTTCTGGTGGGTGGAGCTGGATTTCTTCTCTCTGGAGTGAAATGAAGTGTCCAGTATTGAGTTATGAGATGTCTATGGTTTTGGAGTAACTTTGGGCAGCCTGTATATTGGAGCTCAGGGCTGTGTTCCTTGTTGCTGGAGAATTTGCTTGGTATGTATTGCCCTGGAACTTGTTGGCCCTTGTGTGGTGCTTGGTTTCAGTGTAGGTATGCAGGCGTTTGATGAGCTCCTGTCAATTAATGTTCCTGGAGTCAGGAGTT
>NW_011494849.1:1585183-1589921 GCF_000754665.1 Bison bison bison
GAAGATTGGGTTCTTAAAGGTACAAAATTGGTAACAAATACCTAAAAGCAAAAATTAAAAATCTAGAGTAGACTTTGGAATTTCAAAACTACAATGTTAAAGAAAAGAAGAAAGAAAAAGAAAGAAAGAGAAAAAGAAAAAAAATACAAGGTCACAAAAATTATAAAATATATATATATATGAAGTTTGCTTCTTTTTTAAAAATAGGGTCTTTTTTTTTGCAAAGTAATAGTAGGTTATAAAAGTGAAAATTGAAGGAGTAATAGAGGATTTAAAAACTTTTAAAAAATTAAAAAAAAAATAAAGAAGGAATGATAGTAAAAATAGTAAAAATATATCTAGGACTTTCTCTGGTGTTGTTGTGGGTATTGTCGGGTCAGTTCATTTTCGGTTAGTTCCTTGGTCTGGCTTATATTTCTCAAGAGCTATAGGCCCCTTCCTATGTAGTTGGTACTAACAACAGGGTTTTAATCTATTGCCTGTCGCTTCCAAGGCTGTTCCCTCTGTTATAGCTTCTTCTGTTTGCTGGTCTCTTCAGGGTCTGATTTCCACCCTGATACAAAGAGGGCAGTGGTGGACACTTTTTTTTTTTTTTTTTAGGTTCACTTGTTCAGTCATGCTGTGGTGGGGGAGGGACGCTGCAAACAAATAACACGGGTGTGTGCTCGCAGTGCCTCAGCCACACTGGGCCTGCCCCTGCTCATGGCACGTGTAGCCTCCCTGCCCACACTGCTCAGGCTCTAGGTTGCTCTCCTGGGAACCATCTGAGGCTGGCCCTTGGCTGCTTGCATCTCCTAGGTCTAAGCTACTCAGGTTCAGGCACTTGGGTAGTCCTCAGAGGCGCAGACTCAGTTGGGCCTGCATTTTGTGCCCTTCCCAGGTCCAAGCAGCTCAGGTGATGAGGTGTTTGGCGAGCGCGGTTGCTGCGACTTATCGCCTCCCCGCCGCTTGGTTTTCTGGGTGTACAACCAGCGCACCTTCTCAGGCGGATGTTGACCGTCCAGAACCCCAAGAAGTCTTAGTTAGCAAAGAAACCTGCTTACACTTTTGTAGATAATGTCTCTCTGGGGCTGCGATTGCCCCCTTCCAGCTCTGGCTGCCTGTCACTGGAGGGGGACGGACTACAGCCGGCTATCTCTGTACAGTCCTTTGTTTTGTGCACGGGCCTGGTGGTGTCTTAGGTTAGGGCTGGCTTTTTGCGTGGTAGATATCCCACAGTCTGGTTTGCTAGCCCAAATAAGTTTGCTCAGCTAGCACTCAGGGCATTCAGGCCAGATCCTTACTCTAAGCAATGCAGCCTGTGCTGCACTTCCCTGCACAGCCCCCGCTTGCTAGTGGCGGGTGCAGGCATCTGTGCTGCTTCTCCACTGGGGGAGTTACCGTTGGGCTCGTAATCTGTGGGTTTTAATTGTTTATTTATTTTTCCTCCCTGTTATGTTGCCCTCTGTGCTTCCAAGGCTCAGCACAGACTCGGCAGTGAGAGTGTTTCCTGGTGTTTGGAAACTTCTCTCTTTTTAAGACTCCATTCCCGGGATGGAGCTCCATCCCTCCCTCTTTTGTCTCTTTTTTTGTGTTTTATATTTTTTCCTACCTCCTTTCGAAGACAATGGGTTGCTTTTCTGGGTGCCTGATGTCCTCTGCTGGCATTCGGATGTTGTTTTGTGGAATTTACTCAGCGTTTAAATGTTCTTTTGATGAATTTATGGGGGAGAAAGTGGTATCCCCGTCCTATTCCTCTGCCATCTTAGCTCCTCCCCTCTCAGTGCGTCTTCTAACAAACCACAAAGCTCCTGGGGAGTGTTTCTACCAATGAAGAATTATGGTGGTTCAGGCTTCCTAGGCCTTCCCTGGACCCAGCAAATAGCTGCACTACCTCTCAAAGGCACCTCTGCTCATAGAGGATGCAACACACTCATTGGGAAAAACTCTGATGCTGGGAGGGATTGGGGGCAGGAGGAGAAGGGGACGACAGAGGATGAGATGGCTGGATGGCATCACTGACTCGATTGATGTGAGTCTGAGTGAACTCTGGGAGTTGGTGATGGACAGGGATGCCTGGCGTGCTGCGATTCATGGGGTCACAAAGAGTCAGAAACGACTGAGTGACTGAACTGAACTGAACTGATACGTTAGTTTAAATCAATATTACCTGAGAATTTTATTGTTGAATTCAGCTATTATCTCCAAACTTTTCTGGACCACCCTGCCTATTTGATTTGGGAGGGCATTATGGTAGTAGAAGGTCTTTTTCCTTCCTTGATCCTTACGTTTTACTTTTACCTACTGCATTGTTAACTGATTAAAATCTATTTGGTGCCAAAATTTTTCCATTCTTCTTAAGTTAAATAACCATCTGCCTCTATCTCCTATGTTATATATATATATATATATATAATTGAATATTATTTTTTTTCATAACCTTATCATTCAAACAAGTTTTTGCTTGTGCTATTTCATTTGACATACACTTTTTTTTTGCAAGGTAACTGAACTAGCCATGTGATTCACCCATTTCTAGTTACAAAGTATGACCTGTGATACAGAGTGTTTTAATTAAGGCACTTAGGCTAGAACTAGAAAAGGATGTTACTACATAGTCTCTTTCTCAGCATTCACTCTCATCTCATATAAAATATCAAATTCTAATCATCACATAGATTGCATCTTAGAAAAGAAAAATCATGAGTCATGAGAGAAGGATAGAAATTGATATCTTAAATGTCTGTCCAGACTCCAAAAACAAGAGCATTAAACTGCATCCTGAGACTAATATTAAAGCAAAAAATAAATAAATAAATAAATAAATAAAGATCTGACTGGATAATTGGGAAGAGGAGGAAAGAAGCAGACTAATGCAGTGAGAACAGGAGAGAGGAGTGAGCATTTATCAGGGAAAGAAGAGTCGGGGATGGGATATAGAAAGACATTGAGTGGAAAGGAGAGCAAACACCCTAGAGAGAGTTGTTTTATCAGAGATTTCATCCTAGAGTTCAGCTTCTTTCTTTCTGAACAACCACACCATCATTTACCCCAATTAAAGAGAGACTTCTGTTTTGTTACATCACAAGGATTGCCTGGGGAATCCCGGGGACAGGGGAGCCTGGTGGGCTGCAGTCCATGGGGTCACACAGAGTTGGACACGACTGAAGTGACTCAGCAGCAGCAGCAGCAAGGATTGTCAAGGATCCTGAAAACCCAGCTGTGTAGAAAGTGGAGCCCAATGTCATACTCTGTCCCAGAAGCATCAGCTCTGAACATAGACTTTGAACCAGCAGCTCCCCAAGAGAGAAACTTCTGCCAAGCTGGCCTACAGTTCAGTTTAGTTCAGTTCAGTGGCTCAGTTGTGTCCTACAATTATAATGAAGGTCAAATTGGAAAATGTGAAATTGCTGCTTCTTATAAAATGCCCTTACTGATTTTAGTGACTCTTCTATCACTTAAAAAGCCAAATAGCTTACTCATAGAAAGCTTTACCATTATCATCCAGATATTACTTCAACTTTTGATTTCATTTCTTATAGCAAGACACAGCTTTGAAGAATGACTGTCCTTTGTTGTTATTTAGTAGCTCAGTTATGTCTGACTCTTTGTGACCCCATAGACTGTAGCATGTCAGGCTCCTCTGTTCATAGGATTTCCCAGACAAGAACACTGGAGTGGGTTGTCATTTCCTTCTCTAGGGGATCTTCCTGATGCAGGGTTTGAACCCATGTCTCTTGCATTGGCAAGTGGATTATTTACTGCTAAACAACCAGGGAAATATGATTGTGTCCTTCCTTGTACATATGAGAAATTCATCAGTCAAATGGGAAGTGATTGTGTGTGTGTGTGTGCATATACATATTATCTATGCTTGTTAAATAGGGAAGTAAAAGAATAATAGGGCTTTCCTGAAAAATGAAAACTGTGTTGATTTTTTTAAATTTTATTTTATTTTTAAACTTTACAATATTTTTTAATTTTAATTTTATTTTATTTTTAAACTTTACATAATTGTATTAGTTTTGCCAAATATCAAAATGAATCCATCACAGGTATACATGTTCTCCCCATCCTGAACCCTCCTCCCTCCTCCCTCCCCGTACCATCCCTCTGGGTTTTCCCAGTGCACTAGCCCCAAGCATCTAGTATCGTGCATTGAACCTGGACTGGCATGTCGTTTAATACATGATATTTTACATGTTTCAATGACTTTCTCCCAAATCTTCCCACCCTCTCCCTCTCCCACAGAGTCCATAAGACTGTTCTATACATCAGTGTCTCTTTTGCTGTTTATCCAAAATCACTACAGATGGTGACTGCAGCCATGAAATTAAAAGACGCTTACTCCTTGGAAGGAAAGTTATGACCAACCATAACTTTCCTAGATAGCATATTCAAAAGCACAGACATTGCTTTGCCAACAAAGGTTCGTCTAGTCAAGGCTATGGTTTTTCCTGTGGTCATGTATGGATGTGAGAGTTTGACTGTGAAGAAGGCTGAGCACCGAAGAATTGGTGCCTTTGATCTGTGGTTTTGGAGAACACTCTTGAGAGTCCCTTGGACTGCAAGGAGATCCAACCAGTCCATTCTGAAGGAGATCAGCCCAGGGATTTATTTGGAAAGAATGATGCTAAAGCTGAAACTCCAGTACTTTGGCCACCTCATGTGAAGAGTTGACTCATTGGAAAAGACTCTGATGCTGGGAGGGATTGGGGGCAGGAGGAGAAGGGGACGACAGAGGATGAGATGGCTGGAT
>NW_011494849.1:1590265-1594867 GCF_000754665.1 Bison bison bison
CGACAGAGGATGAGATGGCTGGATGGCATCACTGACTCGATGGACGTGAGTCTGAGTGAACTCTGGGAGTTGGTGATGGACAGGGAGGCCTGGCATGCTGCGGTTCATGGGGTCGCAAAGAGTCGGACACAACTGAGTGACTGATCTGATCTGATACAGGGTTATTGTTACCGTCTTTCTAAATTCCATATATATGTGTTAATATACTGTATTGGTGTTTTTCTTTTGGCTTACTTCACTCTGTATAATAGGCTCCAGTTTCATCCACCTCATTAAAACTGATTTAAATGTATTCTTTTTAATGGCTGAGCAATACTCCATAGTGTATATGTACCACAGCTTTCTTATCCATTCATCTGCTGATGGACATCTAGGTTGCTTCCATGTCCTGGCTATTATAAACAGTGCTGCAATGAGCATTGGGGTACACGTGTCTCTTTCAATTCTGGTTTCCTCAGTGCATATGCCCAGCAGTGGGATTGATTTTTATAAATGACACTGACTGCTAACAAAAATTATTGAAAATATGAATAAAAGCAGCAAATATACACATGTATATACCACATGTCTTTTTACTTTAAAACAATTGTTTCCAGGTACTAGTCATTCCTAAACAGTGCCTGAACTCTGAACTCCATATCAGCTATGTCATCAGGAAAACAATAACATGAAACAAACCTTATAAGATCATTGGATCAGTTAATGACTGTATTAAAGAGTAAAGACTATCAATATATACAGAGATAATTAAATGAAATAAAGACATCAGGTCCAGATTCATAGAGACCTAGGTTCAAATCAAAGCTTTGTACTAAGTTATATTATGTGATTAGAAAAAATACTTAAAATTCTCAGGAGCTCAGATTCTATTCTGTAATTGTGTATAATAAAAATACCTATTGATAACATCTTGGAAGAATCAGATAAGGCAATATTGATATTGATGAAACCATTAATGCAGTTAGATGCACTGGAGAAAAGTGCCATAAGTGTGAACAGACTCCCAGGGCCTTTGACAAAGAGCAGAAATGACAATCCTTTTACTCCTAATTTACGTTTTACCATGATCTAGGCTTACAAATATCTTTATTCATCCTTTTACATATTCACGAATATAAAATAGTTTTTTGGTTACCATAATGAAGATATGGTATCATTTAAATTTGAAACACTTTTAAGTCTTTAATAATCCCTGAATACAATTTTATAGTCTTCAGACCCTTATGTGTGCATGTGTGTGTGCTAAGTTGCTTCAGTGTGTCCAATTCTTTGTGGCTTTATGGACTGTAGCCTGCCAGGCCCCTCTGTCCATGGGATTCTCCAGGCAAGAATATTGGAAATGACTGCCATGCCCTTCTCCAGGGCACTTTGATCCCTACCCAAGGATCAAACCTTCACCTCTTCTATCTCCTGGGTTGGCAGGCAGGTTCTTTACCATTAATGCCACTTAGGAAGCCTAGATGCTCAGGAGTCCAAATCTTTTTCAGGTAGTGTCATTGTACAAACAAAATCAAATAACACAAACAGTAGAGAGAAAGAGCAAGGATCTGTATTAATCTAGCAAGTAATTCTTAGGCTCTGTACTTCCCTAGTCTGGGAAGTTTCTAAGAAATACTATTTTAGAATCAAATGCTCATTAACTATGAACAAATCAAACTGCCGTTTTTTGTTTTTTGTTTTTTTTTTTTTTTTTTTTTTTTTAGATAAAAGGAATTTCCAAAATTACTGTTAATACTTAGGCAATGGAGAGGACAGTTTCCTCAGAGTTTATGATCACAAGGTCTATGATTAGAAATTATTTAAAAGGTAATTAAACATGCTGTGCTGTCCTGATTGACCCCTAGAACAAAAAAATGATAGAAGTGGAAATGTTAGTGAAACATGATTAAAATCTTGTGCTTCTTTAAGAGTAATATAATCAATGTTCATTCTACAGTTTTGACAAATATACTACTAGTAATGTTCAATTCAGTTCAGTTCAGTCAATCAGTCATGTCTGACTCTTTGCAACCCCATGAATCGCAGCACGCCAGGCCTCGCTGTCCATCAACAACTCCCAGACTTCACTCAGACTCACATCCATCGAGTCAGTGATGCCATCCAGCCATCTCATCCTCTGTCATCCCCTTCTCCTCCTGCCCCCAATCCCTCCCAGCATCAGAGTCTTTTCCAATGATTCAGCTCGTCGCATGAGGTGGCCAAAGTACTGGAGTTTAAGTTTTAGAATAATTTCTTCCAAAGAAATCCCAGAGCTGATCTCCTTCAGAATGGACTGGTTGGAACTCCTTGCAGTCCAAGGGACTCTCAAGAGTCTTCTCCAACACCACAGTTCAAAAGCATCAATTCTTCGGCGGTCAGCGTTCTTCACAGTCCAACTCTCACATCCATACAGGATCACAGGAAAAACCATAGCCTTGACTAGACAGACCTTTGTGGGCAAAGTAATGTCTCTGCTTTTCAATATTGTATCTAGGTTGGACATAACTTTCCTTCCAAGGAGTAAGCGTCTTTTAATTTCATGGCTGTAGTCACCATCTGCAGTAATTTTGGAGCCCCAAAAAATAAAGTCTGCAACTGTTTCCACTGTATCCCCATCTATTTCCCATGAAATGATGGGACCGGATGCCATGATCTTCGTTTTCTGAATGTTGAGCTTTAACCCAACTTTTTCACTCTCCTCTGTTACTTACATATTAAAAAGTTGTTCTCCAGTAAAATCATTAATAATACATTTTTTAGTTAAACAAGTTTATTCATGTTGAAAAATAAATATCCAAAATATGGGCTAGTAACTCTGGACAAAAATGAGGGGAAACCCTACCAGATACCAAAAATATAGCAGACAGCTACAATGACCATAAAAATGTGGTATTAACCATAGAATAGACATATCATTTAAACTGAAAACAGACCACTGACATTGAACATAATGGATAAACGACTTACCTGATGGCTCTGAGGTTAAGGCTTCATTTTCCCCTGCATGGGGTGTGAGTCTAACCAGCTCCCCCTAGTTGGAGAGCTGAGATCCCACATACCTTAGAGCCAAAAACCCCAAACATAAAACAAGAAATATTGGAACAAAGTTCAATAAAGACTTTAGAAAATGGTCTGCATCAAACAAACAAACAAAAAAGCTTTAAAAAAAAAAGACACAGTGGATAAGAGATTTTTTAAATAAGGTTAAAACAGTATCTCAAGTTACTGGAAAAAATATAAACCACTCAAAAATGTTGCTAGGAAAATGTGTAACGATCTGAAACACATTCTTTTTACCATGGTGAATAAAAGTAGATAACTTTAAATGGAAAGTACCTGTCAAAGTAGCAGAGAATATTATGGAAAAATTATTTTATGACTGTGCAGTATAGAAAGTTTTCTTAATAATGATGAAAAGGAACATGGAATTGGAAGGGTTACTTACCAAGATTGATACTTTTGAACTGTGGTGTTGGAGAAGACTCTGGAGAGTCCCTTGGACTGCAAGGAGATCAAACCAATCAATCCTCAAGGAAACCAGTCCTGAATATTCATTGGAAGGACTGATGTAGAAGCTGAAACTCCAATACTTTGGCCACCTGATGAGAAGAACTTACTCATTGGAAAAGACTCTGATGCTGGGGAAAATTGAAGGCAGGAGGAAAAGGGGACAATAGAAGATGAGATGGTTGGATGGCATCACCAACTTGATGGACATAAGTTTCAGCAAGCTCTGGGTGTTGGTGACTGACAGGGATGCCTGGCCTGCTGCAGTCCATGGGGTCACAAAGAGTCAGATATGGCTGAGCGACTGAATTGAACCTATAAAGATAAGCACTTTTAACAACCTATACCAGGAAAACTGACTTGAACCACATTTGCAATTATAAGTCCAATAGAATCTGGCTATTATCGGCATGAAAGTGAGAGAGTTAGTTGCTCAGTCATATCTGACTCTTTGCAACCTCATGGATTTTAGCCCACCAGGCTCCTCTATCTATGGAATTATCCAGGCAAGAATGCTGGAGTGGGTTGCCATTCTCTTCTCCAGGGGCTCTTCCAGACACAGGGATGGAGCCCTCGTATCCTGCATTGCAGGCAGATTCTTTATTGTCTGATCCACCAAGGAGATCCCTCATTATAAGAATAGTTAGCAACAAATATTTGGAATAAAATCAAGAATAAATAGTGTTCTGAGGACTTATCTTAGGGGAGTAATAATAGCTTTCTGCCAGATTTAAGTTCTTTCAAAATCTGGAGATACAGAAAAATGGAAAAGGTTAAGGAATGAGAACAAGTGAGAAGGAAATAAGAATGATAAAAGTAGGCAAATATGGAAAACTCAGCAGTGGCCACAGGACTGGAAAAGGTCAGTTTTTATTCCAATCCCAAAGAAAGGCAATGACAAAGAATGCTCAAACTACCACACAATTGCACTGATCTCACACGCTAGTAAAGCAATGCTCAAAATTCTCCAAACCAGGCTTCAGCAATATGTGAACCATGAACTTCCTGATGTTCAAGCTGGTTTTAGCAAAGGCAGAGGAACCAGAGATCAAATTGCCAACATCCGCTGGATCATAGAAAAAGCAAGAGAATTCCAGAAAAACATCTATTTCTGCA
>NW_011494849.1:1595517-1596471 GCF_000754665.1 Bison bison bison
AGCCACCTCATGCGAAGAGTTGACTCATTGGAAAAGACTCTGATGCTGGGAGGGATTGGGGGCAGGAGGAGAAGGGCACGACAGAGGATGAGATGGCTGGATGGCATCACTGACTCGATGGAGGTGAGTCTGAGTGAACTCCGGGAGTTGTTGATGGACAGGGAGGCCTGGCGTGCTGAGATTCATGGGATCGCAAAGAATTGGACACAACGGAGTGACTGATCTGATCTGATAGTGAGAAGAAGGTCCTGTGCTTTGTATCTTGGAAATGCTTCTAGCTGTGTGAGTATTTAGGCAAAGGCATAGATAATCAAGGAATCTAGCTTCATGTTCTCAGGAGAGTTCAGTTTCCTATGATCCAATGTGTTTGAGGATTTCAGTGAGCACAGAAACTCGTCTTTTCTTAGATTATTCAAAACTCTATGATTATGGGGTAGGGTGGTGGTTGGATTCCTGGGCATTTGTGGCAATTGCTGCTCTGGTTATCCACTAAGTTTGTTGCATTCAGCAAGTAGAGAAAGACAGTAGCTGGGAAAGTTCTGGGAATCTGAGCCTCCATGCATCTTCTGTGTGTTGACATTTTATATGCAAGTTGAGGTATACATAATGAAAGTGTTAGTCACTCAGTTATGTCCTAATTTTTGCTACTTCAGGGACTGTAGCCAGCCAGGCTCCTCTGTCCATGGAATTCTCCAGGCAAGAATATTAAAATGTCCATTCTCTTCTCCAGGGGACCTTCCTGACCCAAGGATCAAGCTGGGGTCTCCCAGGTTGTTCCACGGACAGAGAAGCTTGGCAGGCTACAGTCCATGTGGTGGCAAAGAGTCAGACAGGACTGAGGACTAACACTTCCACTTTCACTTTGAAGTATGTATGTATGTATGTATGTATGTGTTTGTGTGTGTGTGTGTGTGTATATATATATATATATGTATATATATATGTATATATACT
>NW_011494849.1:1596571-1596989 GCF_000754665.1 Bison bison bison
TGGAACAACAGACTGGTTCCAAATAGGAAAAGGAGTTCGTCAAGGCTGTATATTGTCACCCTGTGTATTTAACTTATATGCAGAGTACATCATGACAAACGCTGGACTGGAAGAAACACAAACTGCAATCAAGATTGCCGGGAGAAATATCAATAACCTCAGATATGCAGATGACACCACCCTTATGGCAGAAAGTGAAGAGGAACTCAAAGGCCTCTTGATGAAAGTGTAAATGGAGAGTGAAAAAGCTGGCTTAAAGCTCAACATTCAGAAAACGAAGATCATGGCATCCAGTCCCACCACTTCATGGGAAATAGATGGGGAAACAGTGGAAACAGTGTCAGATTTTGTTTTTCTGGGCTCCCAAATCTCTACAGATGGTGACTGCAGCCATGAAATTAAAAGACGCTTACTCCTT
>NW_011494849.1:1597089-1597965 GCF_000754665.1 Bison bison bison
GAATACTGGAGTGGGTTGCCATTCTCTTCTCCAGAGGATCTTCCTGACCCAAGGATCGAGCTCTGGTCTCCTGCATTGCAGGCAGATTCTTTACCATCTGATCCACCAAGGAAAGCCCTCATTATAAAAATATAGCAACAAATATTTGGGATAAAATCAAGAATAGTGTTCTGGGGACTTCTCTTAGGGAAGTAATAATAGCTTTCTGCCAGATTTAAGTTGTTTTGAAATCTGGATACCGAAAATGGAAAAGTTTAAAGAATGAAAACAAATGAGAAGGAAAGAAGAATGGTAAAATTAGTCATTTTCTTAAACTTATAGTGAGAAGAAGGTCCTGTGCTTATATTTTGGGAACTTCTTCTAGCCATGTGAGTATTTAGGCAAAGGCATGGATAATCAAGGAACCTAGCCTCATGCTTTCAGGAGAGCTCAGCTTCCTATGATCCAATGTGTTTGAGGATTTCAGTGAGCACAGAAACTCGTCTTTTCTTAGATTATTCAAAACTCTATGATTATGGGGTAGGGTGGTGGTTGGATTCCTGGGCATTTGTGGCAATTGCTGCTCTGGTTATCCACTAAGTTTGTTGCATTCAGCAAGTAGAGAAAGACAGTAGCTGGGAAAGTTCTGGGAATCTGAGCCTCCATGCATCTTCTGTGTGTTGACATTTTATATGCAAGTTGAGGTAAACATAATGAAAGTGTTAGTCACTCAGTTGTGTCCTACTCTTTGCTGCTCCAGGGACTGTAGCCAGCCAGGCCCCTCTGTCCATAGAATTCTCCAGGCAAGAATGTTAGAGTGTGTAGCACTCTAACATAGAGTGTTAGAGTGTGGAGTGTTACAGTGTGGAGAAGATCCCCTTCTCCAGGGGATCTTCC
>NW_011494849.1:1599198-1599304 GCF_000754665.1 Bison bison bison
AAACCCACTCCAGTGTTCTTGTCTGGAGAATCCCAGGGACGGGGGAGCCTGGTGAGCTGCCGTCTATGGGGTCGCACAGAGTGGGACACAACTGATGCAACTTAGC
>NW_011494849.1:1599478-1604002 GCF_000754665.1 Bison bison bison
ATCTCTTAAATAATTAAATAAATAGGAAAATAGCTTGATAATTTATGTGAATATTTGGAGTTCATTGGCTATATATGGGGAAGTCTGTTTTTGCCTTTTTGAATTAAGAAATGTCCTCAAAAATTTAAATCATTTTAAAATTGGGAAAAACGTCAATGGTTAAAGTATGTCTAAATTATAATTATGTGAGAGTTTGATTTCTAGAATGTATAACAGCAACACAAGTAACTTATTTTGGATTCTGTGGGAGAGGGAGAAGGTGGGATGATTTTGGAGAATGACATTGAAACATGTATAATATCATATATGAAATGAGTCACTAGTCCAGGTTCAATGCACGATACTGGATGCTTGGGGCTGGTGCACTGGGATGACCCAGAGGAATGGTACGGGGAGGGAGGAGGGAGGAGGGTTCAGGATGGGGAACACGTGTATACCTGTGATGGATTCATGTTGATATACGGCAAAACCAATACAATATTGTAAAGTTAAAAAATAAAATAAAAAGTAAAAAAAAAAATTGGGAAAAATATTAGTGGTTAGAGTATATCAGAATTATAATTATGTGAGAGTTTGATTTCTAGCATGTATAACAGCAACATAAGTAACTTTTAAGAACTTTAATTCATTTAAAATTATTTACTTCATTTAAGTCAGGGATCCTTCAAGAAAAAACAAAACAGAAAAAGCACTCTGGAAATTCTTCACTTAGATAGTGGAAAATTAAACAAACAAACAAAAACAAAACCAGAATATCTTCTGGGCCAGCTCAAAGTATCAGGAGGAGGAAATTTCCCAAAATGTACAATAGCGTACATGGCAAATCATAGTTTTAAAAATGAAGACACAGTAAATAATAAAGAGAGTATGAAGGAAAATATATTAAAGAAAACAAGGTAGCTAAAGTCATTGATCCAGTTTGCATCCAGCCAGCCTTAGACAACTGAGATGGGAACAGGAATGCCAACATACATGGATCTTATAGGCCCTGAGGTTAGAGTCCACCAGAGCTAGCATCAAAATGACCAATCAAACGTAATCTAAAGACACTCTAATCTGAGGGCACACTTTACTATGGATTTTTTATGAGCCAACTGGGGGAAGGAGCTCTGCTCACATGTTCCCAGAAGGCTGGGGCACCACAAAATGTTCCTCAGATCTGGTTCATATGATCACCCCTGATGAGTTAGCTTTACTACACACCACTGATACCACAGCAATCTCCCTAAATATTCAGATGGGCCAGAATCCTTCTCTGACACCACGCAGCAAGAATGAAAACCCTGGCAGTTGCCAGTTCCTCACTCATATTTCAGTTGCTGGGAACACCTGGCCAATTATGTTACAGAATGCCCTGGTAAGAATCAATGCAGAAAGATCATTCTCAAAACGTTTGTGGGTACAGAAGTGGTACCCAGAGCATCCGCCATCCTCAGTTAGTTCCATGAAGAACTTATCTTCCGTCCCTCAAAAGCCCATGCATTTTTAATCTGATCAATCCTACATCCTAAGTTTTCTTTTTCCTCTTCTTGTCTGTTGTGCTAACTCATTACCAGCACCTTATTATAAGAATTCACAGAGACCCCTTCAAATAATCATCATTATATAAATATCTCCAAAACAAACAAAAATTTTATTTTTAAAGATAAATGTCATATACTTTAAAGAATTTTCTGTGTGTGTGTGTGTGTGTGTGCAAGCACACAGTTCAGTTCAGCTCAGTTGCTCAGTCGTGTCCAACTCTTTGCGACTCCATGGACTGCAGCACGCCAGGCCTCCCTGTCCATCACCAACTCACAGAGTTTACTCAAACTCATGTCCACTGAGTTGGTGACGCCATCCAACAATCTCATCCTCTGTCGTCCCCTTCTCCTCCTGCTCTCAATCTTTCCCAGCATCAGGGTCTTTTCCACTGAGTCAGTTATTCGCATCACATGGCCAAAGTGTTGAGTTTCACCTTCAAAATCAATCCTTCCAATGAATATTCATGAATGATTTCCTTTAGGATGGACTGATTGGATCTTCTTGCAGTCCAAGGGACACTCAAGAGTCTTCTCCAACACCACAGTTCAAAAGCATCAATTTACATATACACAATGGAGTATTACTCATGACAACCCACTTTGGTACTCTCGCCTGGAAAATCCCATGGATGGAGGAGCCTGGTAGGCTGCAGTCCATGGGGTCGCTAGGAGTCGGACATGAATGAGCGACTTCTTTCACTTTTCACTTTCATGCACTGAAGAAGGAAATGAAAACCCACTCCAGTGTTCTTGTCTGGAGAATCCCAGGGACGGGGGAGCCTGGTGAGCTGCCGTCTATGGGGTCGCACAGAGTCGGACACAACTGATGCAACTTAGCAGCAGCAGTAGCAGCAAAAAGAATACATTTGAATCAATTCTAATGAGGTGCATGAAACTGGAGCCTATTGTACAGAGTGAAGTAAGCCAGAAAGAAAAACACCAAAACAACAACAAAAACAAGAAAAACACCAAAACAGTATCAGTTCAGTTCAGTCGCTCAGTCGTGTCCAACTCTTTGCGATCCCATGACTTGCAGCACGCCAGGCCTCCCTGTCCATCACCAACTCTTGGAGTTCACTCAGACTCACGTCCATTGAGTCAGTGATGCCATTCAGCCATCTCATCCTCTGTCGTCCCCTTCTCCTCCTGCCTTCAATCCCTCCAGGCATCAGAGTCTTTTCCAATGAGTCAACTCTTCGCATGAGGTGGCCAAAGTAGTGGAATTTCAGCTATAACATTATTCCTTCCAAAGAACACCCAGGACTGATCTCTTTTAGAATGGACTGGATGGATCTCCTTGCAGTCCAAGGGACTCTCAAGAGTCTTCTCCAACACCACAGTTCAAAAGCATCAATTCTTCAGCACTTAGCTTTCTTCACAGTCTAACCCTCACATCCATACATGACCACGGGAAAAACCATAGCATTGAACAGACGGACCTTTGTTGGCAATGTAAGTATACTAACTCATATATATGGAATTTAGAAAGATGATAATGATAACCCTGTATGCGAGACAGCAAAAGAGACACAGATGTATAAAACAGTCTTTTGGACTCTGTGGGAGAGGGAGAAGGTGGGATGATCTTGGAGAATGACATTGAAACATGTATAATATCATATAAGAAACTAATCGCCAGTCCAGGTTCAATGCAGGATACAGGATGCTTGGGGCTAGTGCACTGGGATGACCCAGAGGGATGGTTCAGGGAGAGAGGTGGGAGAGGGGGGTTCAGGATGGGGAACACGTATACACCCGTGGTGGATTCTTGTTGATGTATGGCAAAACTAATACAATATTTTAAAGTAATTAGCCTCCAATTAAAATAAATAAATTTAAAATTTTTAAAAAAGCATCAATTCTTCTGCACTCAGCTTTTCTTATAGTCTAACTCTCACATCCATACATGACCACTAGAAAACCCATCACCTTGACAGGATGGACCTTTGTTGGCAAAGTAATGTCACTGCTTTTTAACATGCTGGTTAGGTTGGTCATAACTTTTCTTCCAAGGAATAAGCACCTTTTAATTTCTTAGCTGTAGTCATCTGCCATGATTTTGGAGCCCAAGAAACTAAATCTGTCACTGTTTCCACTGTTTCTCCATCTATTTGCCATGAAGTGATGGGACTGGATGCCATGATCTTACTTTTCTGAATGTTGAGCTTTAAGCCAACTGTTTCACTCTCCTCTTTCACTTTCATCAAGAGGCTCTTTAGTTCTTCTTCACTTTCTTCCATTAGGGTGGTGTCACCTGCATATCTGAGCTTAATGATATTTCCCCCAATCTTGATTCCAGCTTGTGTTTCATTCAGCCCATCATTTCTCATAATGTACTCCGCATACAAGTTAAATAAGCAAGATGACAATATACAGCCTTGATGTACTCCTTTTCCTATTTAGAACCAGTCTGTTGTTCCATGTCTAGTTCTAACTGTTGTTTCCTCACCTGCAAGGTGAGTTCTCAAGAGGCAGGTCAGGTGGTTCTGTATTCCCATCTCTTTCAGAATTTTCCACAGTTTATTGTTATCCACACAGTCAAAGGCTTTGGCATAGTCAATAAAGCAGAAATAGATGTTTTTCTCGAACTCTCCTGCTTTTTTGATGATCCAGTTGATGCTTGCAAGTTGATCTCAGGTTCCTCTGCCTTTTCTAAGTCCAGCTTGAACATCTGGAAGTTCACAGATCATGTATTGCTGAAGCCTGGCTTGGAGAATTTTGAGCATTACTTTGTTAGTGGGTAAGATGAGTGCAATTGTGTGGTAGTTTGAGCATCCATTGGCATTGCCTTTCTTAAGGATTGGAATGACCTTAAGAACAGACCTTTTCTAGTCCTGTGGCCACTGCTCAGTTTTCCAAATTTGCTGGCTTATTGAGTGCATCATTTTCGCAGCATTATATTTAGGATTTGAAATAGCTCAACTAAAATTTGATCACCTCCACTAGCTTTGTTTGTAGTGATGCTTTTTAAGGCCCACTTGACTTCACATTCCAGGATGTC
>NW_011494849.1:1604554-1618972 GCF_000754665.1 Bison bison bison
TTTGAAATAGCTCAACTAAAATTTGATCACCTCCACTAGCTTTGTTTGTAGTGATGCTTTTTAAGGCCCACTTGACTTCACATTCCAGGATGTCTGGCTTAGGTAAGTGATCACATCACTGTGATTATCTGGGTCGTGAAGATCTTTTTTGTACAGTTCTTCTGTGTATTCTTGTCACCTCTTCTTAATATATTTTGCTTCTGTTACATCCATACCATTTCTGTCCTTTTTTGAGCCCATTTTTGCATGAAATATTTCCTTGGTATCTTTAATTTTCCTGAAGATGTCTCTAGTCTTTTCCATTCTATTGTCTTTCTCTATTTCTTTACATTGATTGCTGAGGAAGGCTTTCTTATCTCTCCTTGCTATTCTTTGGAACTCTGCATTGAAATGAGTGTATCTTTCCTTTTCTCCTTTGCTTTTTGCTTCTCTTCTTTTCACAGCTATTTGTAATGTATCCTCAGACAGCCATTTTGCTTTTTTGCATTTCTTTTTCTTGGGGATGATCTTGCTCCCTGTCTTCTGTACAATGTCACGAACCTCGTCCATAGTCCATCAGGCACTCTGTCTACCAGATCTAGTCCCTTAAATCTGCTTCTCACTTCCACTGTATAATTGTTAGGGATTTGATTTAGGTCATACCTGGATAAGTAAGTAAGTAAGTGTTAGTCGCTCAGTTGTTCCCAACTCTTTGCGACCCCATGGACTGCAGCCCACCAGGCTCCTCCATCCATGAGATATTCCAGGCAAGGTTACCCGAGTGGGTTGCCATTTCCTTCTCCAGGCGATCTTCCCAACCCAGGGATCAAACCCGGGTCTACTGCACTGCAGGCAAATTCTTTACGGACTGAGAGTCTATTTGTTTTCCTTACTTTCTTCAATTTAAATCTAGTTTGGCAATAAGGAGTTCATGATCTAAGCCACAGTCAGCTGCTGGTCTTGTTTTTGCTGACTGTATAGATCTACTCCATCTTTGGCTGCAAAGAATATAATCAATCTGATTTCGGTTATGTTCATGTGTAGAATCTTCTCTTGTGTTGTTGGAGGAGGCTGTTTGCTATGACAAGTGCATTCTCTTGGCATAACTGTATTAGCTTTTGCTCTGCTTCATTCTATGCTCCAAGGCCAAATTTGCTTATTACTCCAGGTATTTCTTGACTTTCTACTTTTGCATTCCAGTCCCTTATGATTAAAAGGACATCTCTTTTTGGTGTTAGTTCTAAAAGGTCTTGTAAGTCTTCATAGAACTATTCAACTTCAGCTTCTTCAACAATCACACACACCCAGCTAAATATCACAGAATTGTAAAGTCCCATTTTGTAATTTTGCTAATTAATTTGCAGCAAGAAACTGAAGTGAATAAAATGAAATGAATACAGAGATATTGTCTCCTAGTCACACCTAATATGTTCACCAATATTTGAGAGTAAATATGTTATCTTAGGGCTTCCTGAGAGCACAGTAATAAAGAATCTGTCTGCTTATGAAGGAGACAAAAGAGACATGGTTTTAATCCCTGGGTCAGGAAAATCCCTGAGGTAGGACATGACAACCCACTCTAGTATTTTTGCCTGGAGAATTCCATGGACAGAGGAGTCTGGTGGACTAGAGTCCATGGAGCCAGAAAGAGTCAGAGATGACTGAGAGACTGAGCACACATACATGTGTGTATTAACAATGAATCTGAATCTTGTGACTGAGTTGTGATAGCATCATTATGGAGATTGTACATGACAGTAAATTATACATGACAGTAAATTATACAGTCATATCCAAGAGGGGCAGAGAGGTCACAAATGACTCTAATGTAGGCATTTAGTTCTTCTACCTTTCAAATGCTGAATTCTAAGTTGATAAAAAATTTTAGGTGAAGACCAGGCATGAAACTGAACTTCAGAATTTACCTATTTAACAATCTTTTAAAAAATACTCAAATTTGAGAAATAATTGGTTACACATTGAAAAGGTACTCTTACGTTCCATGTATACAAACAAACAAACAAAAACTTCCCAAAGGGATGCACAGTCTTGAATGTTGAGATGGCCCTATGACCATGCTCTGAGTGACAGGAAGTGGGAGAAAAGTGATTTTACGAAGATGCTCTGGGTAAAACCAGAGAGTTGGCATGAACTTATAGATGGGCAGAAAGGAAACTGGCCTCGGTCTCCATCCCTGACTGCACAGGGCACTAGAAACAGAAGCATCGTTCAAGGTGGCTGATGTAATGTCTTCAGAGAAACTTTCATTACCTCGGAGGAATTGCAGGCTGCTAATAGGAGCCATTTTCAGTAGCTCGATAGTAGGATTAAGTCAAAAGCTTCTTGTCAAGAAGTTACTGTTTATAAAAGAAGTTGTCACTGGGGAGCTGATAGACCAAAGTGCCTATTAGAGTGGGTGGCTGTTTGACACCGAGTGTTCTGACTAATTAAAGCACTGCATCATCCATGGACACCAGAGACTGCCCTGGAAGGAGGCAGTGACCACAGTTTGCCACATACCTCTGAGAATGCACTTTTCCCTGCTCTGCTTCATGGGCCAAAGGCCGGGAATGGAGTCCCAAGGCATCTCTAAGTAAGGCTGATCTAAAGAATATGTCATAGTCCTTGCCTCAATGTAGCTCATGGCTCCAAGAAATTACACTCTAGAGAAACACCTGGCATTTTCATGTAGAAGCCTCTATATCAGCGAGTAAATACATTGGATTACATTTTAATTAAGTCTTTTTTTTTTTTTAAGAACAATTTTAGGTTCACAGTTTAATTGAAAGGAATGTACAGGTTTCTTATATACGCCACATTTCAGTTCAGTTCAGTTCAGTCGCTCAGTCCTGTCCAACTCTTTGCAACCCCATGAATCGCAGCACGCCAGGCCTCCCTGTTCATCACCATCTCCCAGAATCTACTCAAACTCATGTCCATCGAGTCGGTGATGCTATCCAGCCATCTCATCCTCTGTCGTCTCCTTCTCCTCCTGCCCCCAGTCCCTCCCAGCATCAGAGTCTTTTCCAATGAGTCAACTCTTCACATGAGGTGGCCAAAGTACTGGAGTTTCAGCTTTAGCATCTTCCTTCCAAAGAACACCCAGGGGTGATCTCCTTTAGAATGGACTGGTTGGATCTCCTTGCAGTCCAAGGGACTCTCAAGAGTCTTCTACAACACCACAGTTCAAAAGCATCAATTCTTTGGTGCTCAGCTTTCTTCATAGTCCAAATCTCACATCCATACATGACCACTGGAAAAACCATAGCCTTGACTAGATAGACTTTTGTTGGCAAAGTAATGTCTCTGTTTTTGAATATGTTATCTAGGTTGGTCACAACTTTTCTTCCAAGGAGTAAGCCTACCCCTACACATATGTAGTGTCTCCCATTATCAGTTTCTCCTAAAGTTGATTTGTTCCAAACTTGTTACAAATGATGAACTTACATTGACACAAAATAACCCAAAGACCATAGTTTACCTTAGGGTACTCTCTTGTTGCTGTATATTTCATGAATTTGGAGAAAAGTATAATGATATGTGTCCATCATTACATCAGTGCTATCATACATACAGAGTGTTTTCACTGCTCTAAAATACCTCTGCATTTCATCTATTCACCTATTAATTTCATCTATTCCCACCAATTCATGTTGAATTTCTAAATTATGAGATAGGATAAAGGTAATATATATTTTTTAGACCATCTCTCAATGTAAGGAATCTGTCATAGTTTAAAGTACTTGCAGACAGTGCTTGCCGTTATATAGTACTAAGTACTAGATTTACTTAGGATTCAAGATCCTGGAAGTTAGTCTATTTATAGGGCTCTTTAACAAATCAATGGGAAAGTAAATATGATACATCTCTTCATCATTTAAACAACAGAATATATTATTCTACTTGGTTAGGGTTTTGAATCCAGGCCATATTCAGTTGAACAAAGAACTCATATTATGCAATACTCTAATTAAGATCCTTCATTATACTGCCTCGTCTCTTAAATTCTAAAAGGTGTCTAACTGATGTAAGCATGCAGTAAGATGGAAATGCTTTTATAAATATATTCTTTAGTGATAGAAACATAATCATAAACCTCTAATCTAATTGTATAGATCACACATTTTAAAAATGTTTAATAAACAAGAATAAGTCTTTCTGCCTCAAAGAAATTATATTTCCTTCACAGGACTCTTGACCATGTTAGCATTGAAAAAAATTATCTTACAAATGACAAGGAAAAGGAGGTTAAGAATTGACATTTTTAAGGCTGACATTGAAAACTATGGACTCAGGTTGTTTGAGGATTTGAATTTTATCTATGTTCTTAATTAAGACAACAACCACAGAAGAGAGAGCACCCTTCTGTTTGATTCTCTGCAAATAATGTGAGTTTTCAGCTCTGTTTACAAACATTCTGTTTGTTTTTCTTTTTGTCACATAACTAGATTGCATCTCCTGCCTCCTTACTAAATTTATATTAGTTTGTAAACCTGAATACTGTCATATCCTGAAACCTATTAATTACACTCCCCGGAAATATATTTTTATGTTCATAATTACTGTTTATAATAGTCAGTCAAATATCTATTGACTGGATATTGAATAAATACATTTTGAAATAATCCCACAATGGAGTGTGATATACCAGTGGAAATGAATTTACAATTAAATTCAACAACCAAAATAAAACACAGTATTGTTGGATGAAAAAATAAAAGCAATTACAAGAAGTCTGCATAAAGGATGTAAAGTTCTGTAAAATTCAAAGCCAGGTAAAATATATATTGATAAAAGTATTTTATTTTTAGGACAAATTTAAAATACTTCTTACTTTTAAGAGGTGGGCAGCAGATAGGAAAGTGTTTAAAATGTTTAATTATGGGTAAAATTTTAGTTATTGAGATGGTAGTAAGTTTACTAGAATTCATTTTATTATTTACATAAGTGCAAAACAAAAACGAATACAGTGTGGAGTAGGAAATGGCAACCCACTCCAGTATTCCTGCTTGGAAAATTCCATGGATGGAAGAGCCTGGCAGGCTAGAGTCTATGGGAGTTGCAAAGAATTGAGAGAGTCAGTTCCTAGGCAGGTTGATAAGGAGTCTAGGGGTCCCCAAGGAAAGAGGGGTCTGGAATTCTCAAGGAGGAAGAAAGGACAAACTTTTTTTCCTTCTCTACATTCCTTAGGATTATATAACAATAATGTATCCTGCCTGAGGACAGTGTTATCTTAAAATGTAAAGTATGGGGGTAGGTCTGATGAGGTCTTTACAACCTCCAGACATTCTTTGGATTATATAACTTCATTGTTAACACTAGCAAGCGGGTACTCTTTCTGCCCCCTTCTGATGCCTATGTCAGAAGCTTTCTCTATCTCCTTTATACTTTAATAAAACTCTATTACACAAAAGTTCTGAGTGATCAAGCCTCGTCTCTGGTTCCGAATTGAATTCTTCTCCTCTAGGGGCCAAGAATCCTGGTGTCTTCATGTGATTCAACAACAACCTTTCAGAATCGGACATGTCTGAATGGACACACCTGAGCTGGCGTACATGCACACACAAAAAGCAATAACATAAAAAGAATAAATGAAACATGTTAAAATTGTTTGGAAATGAATGAATTCTACAATTGAGAACTTATTATAAAAATGGGTTTCTTCTATTGGTTGGTTCTGCTTCCTTTTTTGTTGACTTCATTTTTAATCAGAGTCTCCATTATGGTAAAATTAGGCAGGAGTTCCCAGTCTACATTTTCGGCAATTCTATTAGGAAAAAAAGATAGTGACTTTTTTCAATAGTGAATAAAAAATATTGTAATAAGATGTTTTCCTTAATAAGTGTATCTTTATTAATTAGCAAAACAAATGGAAATGAATTAGAAAAAAAAATAAAAGAGAGAGATTTCTACTCAGTGCTCACATACATATCAATCCTCAGACTACTTGTTACAAATCTGTGGTTTCTAGGTGAAGGAAGGCTCTAGCGCACAGAATGCAATCTTGTTTCAAGCACCATGGTGCCTCCCCTAGATTGTAATTAAACATAGTCTTTACAAGAGTTAGAGAATAAGAACAAAGGGGAACCCTAGACCACTGGGTGGAGCAGAGTAGCTTCTTGGTGATCCACTTTTTATTTTTTATTTTATTTTTTTACCAAAGTCTTTTTTTTTTTTCTTTTTCCTTCTTCCTCTCCTCTGTCACCCTCCCTGCCATCCATCTGAATTTTCCTCTTTTTCCCTGGTATCTTTGGTCAGTCTGAGGCATCTAATGCCTTCAAACCCTTTTCCATATTTGGTTCCTGAGTATAAGGAGGGGCAATTCACTCTTCTACTGGCTAAGAGGACAAACCAAAACTTAAACGTATTACAACATTGGGGATGTTTCTGATGAGCAAAGAAAGGGAAATGTTAGGGAATACTACTCTCTGTGATGCTAATATCTAACATTATTATGTTTTAAAATATTCCCTTTAGAATGTACTATTTTTTTCAGCATTCTATGAGAAGGCTGTTTTCAAAAAGGGATGGAAAGCCTTGATGCTAATTTAGAGGGTTCTAACAGGTGTCAGACTACTCACATGATTGTAATGAAGAGGCATCATGCAGAATAATTCAGCAAATTTAAAAGAGAAGATTTGGGAGAATGGCATTGAAACATGTGAAATGTCATGTATGAAACGAGATGCCAGTCCAGGTTCAATGCACGATGCTGGATGCTTGGGGCTGGTGCACTGGGACGACCCAGAGGGATGGTATGGGGAGGGAGGAGGGAGGAGGGTTCAGGATGGGGAACAACAACAACAAAAAAAGTATATTTCCATAAGTGTTTTTCCCCTTAATAAGGGAGTAGAAACTCATACAGATAGTGACTGTGGCATAAGCTTCTTGGAGAATGCCAACTTCTCCATATCCAAGAGACAGCTTTAAATAGAAAGCTGTATATCATAGATGAAAAATGTTACTCTTTGCAAGTTTCTAAAATTATATTTTAAGAATATAACTTGTAGTTGACATGCATCTGAATTTATTTTGAAACAGCGGATAACTACACCTGACGGAAGGTTCAGAGGAAACGTAACAAAGTGGAGGTTAAGAACTGCATAATGAAGGTGAAGGGTAATATGCCATATATGTGGGAGGGAAATTTCCATCTTTATCTAAATTAGGCTTTTGAGGGATAAAGAACCTTGGGTATATCTGTTCACCTTCTCACAGAGAAAGGTACATTTTTCATAGAAATTAAATGAATGTAGAGATTTTCCTAAAGATAAAAGTGAAAGATAAACAAATCAGGGAAGGTGAGATAGTTTAAGAGAGTCCTAAGGAAACCAAAGTTTTCACTGTGTCTTCTGCAATAAAACAGATTTGTCAAGTAGAAGGGCTTCCCTGGTGGCTCAGACTGTAAAGAATTTGCATGTAATGTGGGAGACCTGGGTTCAAACCCTGGTTTGGGAAGATCTCCTGGAGGATGGCATGACAATTTACTCCAATCTTTCTGTCTGGAGAATCCTTGTGGATAAAGGAGTCTGGCAGGCTACAGTCCATGGGGTTGCAAAGAGTCAGACATGACTGAACAGTTAAGCATGCACACGCAACCCTGTCAGGTAGAAAGATCAACATGACACCTTGTCTTTCACTCTCTTTTTTCATCACCTTTTCTGTGTGACTTTCTTTCAGCTCATCTCTTTTAGCTCCCAGCTCAACATACTCTCTATTACTGTTTTGAGAAACTTAACCATTCTAAAATTGGCTAAACTTGTTTGAAAATTTAAAGTAACTGCAGTAGTTAGTAGAAGGTAATGCTGTTTTATCAGTGCAGTTTTGTCTCTAGATTATTACAACTCATTTTTGTGTCAGATATCTTTGAGAATCTGACTTCTGGGAAAAGTCGACATATGGTCATACAGAGAGACATATAGAAAACTATCCATCAATGTTAGAAGGATAGGAAGAATATCAAGGCTATCCTTGTATTCTTGAAGGGCCAAGGATTCATGTGGAAAGTGTAGAAAAATCACACTGATCATCTTAGGCATGCCAAAGTCTTAAAATCTTACATGGCCAAGTGGTGCTGTTATGAGTACAACATGTTCTACTCCAGGTTGTGGAGCTGATTAAATTATTTAAAATTTATCTAATTTTATTTATTTTTATTTTAAATTTTACTTTATTTTTAAACTTTACAATATTGTATTGGTTTTGCCAAATATCGAAATGAATATGCCACAGGTATACATGTGTTCCCCATATAAATTGGGAGCACATGTTTTCGAAAAGGCAGAGGAATCAGATATCGAATTACCAACATCCGCTAGATCATTGAAACAGTGAGAGAGTTCCAGAAGAACATATACTTCTGCTTTATGGACTATGCCAAAGCCTTTGACTCTGTGGATCACAATAAACTGTGGAAAATTCTTCAAGAGATGAGAATACCAGACAACCTGATCTGTCTCTTGAGAAACCTATATGCAGGTCAGGAAGCAACAGTTAGAACTGGACATGGAAAAACAGACTGGTTCCAAACAGGAAAAGGAGTATGTCAAGGCTATATACTGTCATCCTGCTTATTTAACTTATATGCAGATTACATCATGAGAAACGCTGGACTGGAAGAAACACAAGCTGGAATCAAGATTGCCAGGAGAAATATCAATAACCTCAGATATGCAGATGACACCACCCTTATGGCAGAAAGTGAAGAGGAACTAAAAAGCCTCTTGATGAAAGTGAAAATGGAGAGTGAAAAAGTTGGCTTAAAGTTCAGCATTCAGAAAACAAAAATCATGGCATCTGGTCCCATCACTTCATGGGAAATAGATGGGGAAACAGTGAAAACAGTGTCAGACTTCATTTTTCTGGGCTCCAAAATCACTGCAGATGGTGACTGCAGCCATGAAATTAAAAGATGCTTACTCCTTGGAAGGAAAGTTAATACCAACCTAGACAGCATATTCAAAAGCAGAGACATTACTTTGCCAACAAAGGTCTCTCTAGTCAAGGCTATGGTTTTTCCTGTGATCATGGATGGATGTGAGAGTTGGACTGTGACAAAGGATGAGCGCCGAAGAATTGATGCTTTTGAACTGTGATGTTGGAGAAGATCCTTGAGAGTCTCTTGGACTGCAAGGAGATCCAACCAGTCCATTCTGAAGGAGATTAGCCCAGGGATTTCTTTGGAAGTAATGATGCTAAAGCTGAAACTCCAGTACTTTGGTCACCTCATGCCAAGAGTTGACTCATTGGAAAAGACTGATGCTGGGAGGGATTGGGGGCAGAAGGAGAAGGGGATGACAGAGGATGAGATGACTGGATGGCATCACTGACTCAATGGATGTGAGTCTGAGTGAACTCTGGGAGTTGGTGATGGACAGGGAGGCCTGGCATGCTGCAGTTCATGGGGTTGCAAAGAGTTGGACACGAGTGAGCAACTGAACTGAACTGAACTGAACTGATATGGTTTTATCTACAGCCTGACATATTTTTGTCTCTAAGAGTTTATTTCTTAAATACTGTGAATAAATGTCTGATCATGGACCTTCAACTTGGTTATTCTTACTGACTTCAACATAAATCACCAGGTTCAAATAATAATAGTATATACATATTATAAAGACAAAATGTTTAATCTAGGAAACCTCTCTTCTTTTTCTTGGGTTATAGTTCAAAAAAATGTTTTTGTATATTTGCATAATTGTTCTAGAATAGTGACAGAAAATTATGAGAAAATTCACCCTTTTGTAGTATTTTTCCCTTAAGGAGTTCTGACTGTTGAGGTTGACCTCATATTGACATTCTTTCTTTAAAAAAAAAAGAAACTTTTTGCTATTAAAATGACTCCTTCTATTTTTAGGGATCTATTACATTTTCTCTTTAATCATACCAATTATAATAGTATGTTTAAATATCACTTTATTATGATTATAGCATAGAAGCTGTAAATTAAGGATATATATTTATGTGAGCTTTAAGGAAATGTCTACATGTAGTCAATGGTAGGGAATTTATAAATAAGAGTTAATTGAATAAAAAAAATTATAACCCAGAGGAGGTTATTTAGGCTTTGAAACATTCTTATACCACCTATATGAATTATTTTAGTGAGTTTTAAGACAATATAGAAAGTAGAGTAACTTAAGAAAGACTGAGATATTTGGATGAAAATTAAATGTATCCAGTGGAGATGGATATCCTCTTTCACCATTCATTATCACTGAAATCTCTAATTACATGGTCATTAAGAAATTTTCTGATTTGTCTGATTTATTATTTGTATGTTTACCCATATAGAAAACTCAATAAGAGTATTTTTGTTTATTTGGAACTTCTATTTCTATTTACAAGTTGATGATATTATTATGAGTACTAAATTCATTTTACTTTCATTGTACCCAGAAATTTATAGTCTTTCTGTATCTTGAGAAAAAGGTCACTGTGGAAATGGAAACTTGTAAATTCTGCAATGAACTCTAGCACCTTTCTATTCACATTTTTTTTTTTTTTTTACATTCTGAGAATTTCAAGACTAATCCTTCACAGTTTTTATTAACCACATCTGCTACAGTAAATAAGTCATCCATACTATGACATTCTATTTCCTTTGGATTTCTTGATATGTCATTATATGAAACAAAACTAATAAATATATATTTAAAAAATAGAAATTTCTGTTAAACATATATTCCCTTTCCTTATAAATTCACATTAAAATAAGGGAGAAAATCATAAAATTATGTATCAAAGCACATGACAGAAAGAATCAGACAGGAAATACCAGTTGGTAAAAGATTTTCACATTTTTTGAAACATAGATATGAGTGGTAGGTAACTAAGTAATTTAGCAGAATAGAAGTTACAACCATCTGAGAAAAGAGATAAGTAAGACCATCAAGTTCCACAAAAAGTAGTCTTGAAACATACATTGAATTACATAAAGATTATTTTCCCACTTTACTTTCTGCTAGTCAGGTGACACTTCCTCTATTCCATCCCACCAAAGTCTGGAGGTTTATTATTTTAAAAAAATGAACAAAAGTGTTCCTGATATCACTGTGGAGGGCAGTGATAAAATGCACAACAGCTTGCACACAGAGATTAAGTGAAAATCTACTAGTGAAATGTGAGACCCTTTCTTCTCAGGGCTCCCAAGCCCAAGTAAAAGAGTGGAACTGTCTGTTTGTTTTGTTTGGGGGTTTTTGGTGAGAAAAGAAAATACAAAATCTGTATTATAGAGTCTAATTACCTTAAAATAATTATACTTCCAAATATGTACTCATTGCCTATAACGTGTAGATTCCAAATGATTTTTGTTGCTGTTGTTGTTAACTGCCTCTGCCTTAAACATAAATAGTTTATACTTTCAGATAAGAGGGCAAGACTGGTGAATGGGAATATAGAGTGATAGAGACCTGCCTTCACATGAAAGGAAGAGGGGGATTGGGTTGCTGGTCACACACTGGGCCTAGCAACTTCTCTATTTTTCTCAATAATTTAGCTCTGACCCTACACCTATACCACTCATGCTCTGTAGCTGACTAGATCATCTTTTTA
The DNA here is from genome assembly GCF_000754665.1 of Bison bison bison. NCBI lineage: Eukaryota > Metazoa > Chordata > Mammalia > Artiodactyla > Bovidae > Bison > Bison bison. Next base: position 1,616,087 of record NW_011494849.1, read on the forward strand.
CAACTTTCTAAGGTTAGTGATCATCTATTAATATCTAATTATTGACCTAAAACTATATAAAGGTCCTCATCTTATTTTTCTTGCCAAGGAAACAAACATTATATTTTTGCCTATCATTTATGCTATTCAAAACAGATTTTCCAGTGAATGTTCATTTCCCATGTACTGTTTAACATGAAAGAATGCTAAGCAGAGTTTAGTTGTTTTATTTCTTGCATATTAAAATTGCTTTGATCACTTTAGAGAAAATGAATCAGGCACTGGGGTTCAACCAGGCTCACTTATTTATAGAAAATAAAGAATGTCTTTTTTTGTTGTTTTTATAAAATCAAGTTAATAATAAGGATCCTTGTGCCTTAGGATAAACTAGAAAGTTATTAACAATTCAGGGTTCTGGGAGTCCAGACTCCTGCCATAACTGGTATTCTCTGAGCTTGTCTGTGATTCTTTGTTTAAAATCTATTAATTTACTTTTTTTTTTTTAATTCTCTATTGCCTTCAGGTTGTCTGTTTACTCAAAATGCCTGCCTTCACATGGCTCTGGGTTGTCAAGGTAGCAATTCTTTCTTCATGTATCTTACAATATTCTCCCCTTTTTCTCGAGTGTATGGGGCTTCCCTGGTGGCTCAGACGGTAAAGCGTCTGTCTGCAATGAAGGACACCTAGGTTTGATCCCTGGGTTGGGAAGACCCCTGAAGAAGGAAATGGCAGCCCACTCCAGTATTGGTGCCTGGAAAATCCCATTGACAGATGAGCCTAGTAGGCTACCATCCATGGGGTCGCAAAGAGTCAAAGATGACTGAGCGAATTCACTTCACTTCACTAGGGTGTATCCAATTCCCTAGTCAGAATTCCAGACAGGAAATCTGAGTAAACTCGCATTTGAATAGACTAAACTCAAGTCATTCGTCAAACCATGTAGTAACCCCCCAAGAAGGTGTTATCTCTGGTACAACCTGCTATGATAAAAAAGAGTTGATGGGGAGGATAATGGGATATAGCAACTTATCAAGTTTATTAGTATGGACCATTACCCATCATGCTGGGAAAAATGAGGAAAACACTACAGTAACTAATCAAAAATTTACCTGGACATTTTAAGTCAATGTGACTTTTTTTTCCCCTAGCTTTATTGAGAGACTATTGACATATGACTTATGTAAGTTTTGTGATGATTTGATAAAGTATATATTGGAAAATGAGTATCACAATAAATTTACTTAATGCATTCACTCCGAATACTATTATGGGTGTGTATATGTGTGTGCTCGTATAATATATAATATATAAGATCTACTCTCTTGATAACATTCCAACATATAATCAGTTCAGTTCAGTCACTTAGTCGTGTTCAAGTGTTTGCAACCACATAGACTGCAGCACACCAGGCTTCTCTGTCCATTACCAAATTCACGTCCATCTAGTCAGTGATGCCATCCAACATATAATACATTATTGCTAATTACGTTCACCATTCTACACATTAGATCACCCAAACACTTATTTTTAGTTGAGAATTTCTTTTCTTTGATTAATATTGCCCTATTTGTCCTACTTTCTGGTCCCTGGAATCCACCATTCTAGTATTTCTATAAGTTAGCTGTTACAAATTCTGCATGTGAGAACACATAGTTTGTCTTTTTCAGTCTGACTTATTTTACTTAGCATAATGCCTTCAGGTTCCAGCCACATCATTGCAGAAGGTAGGGTTTCCTTTTTTTATTTTGCTTAAGAGTATCCCATTGCATATGCAAACTGCATTTTATTTTTCCATGAACATTTTGATGTATACTTAAGTTGTATCCATATTTGGATATTGTGGATAACACCACATTAAACATGGGGGTAAAATATATTTTTAAGACTTTTTTTTTCCCTTTGGATATATATCCAGATGTAGAATTGCTAAATCATATGGTAGTTCTCTTTTTAATTCTTTGAGGAAACTTCCTACTGCTTTCCATAGCAGCTACATTGATTACATTCCCACCAACAGTGCACAAGTGTTCCATTTTCTCCTCATCTTCAAACAAATCCTTGTTTCTTATAACACTTCCTCTAGGAAGACTTGTACAGTTTTAGAACTTTTAAATTTGAGTAAGTGTGATGGCTTGTCCCTCCATGGGATTCTCTAGACAAGAGTAATGGAGTGGGTTTCCATTTCCTTCTCCAGGGGATCTTTCTGACCCAGGGATCAAATCCAGGTCTCCTGCGTTCCAGGCAGACGCCTTAACCTCTGAGCCACCAGGGAAGCCCGCCACCTGGGGATCCCGAGCAAAGGGCAGAGCGCCGGCTGCATGGGTAAAGGAGGGCCCAGAGGAGCTACTCCATGTTCAAGGTCAGGAAGGGCAGTCGTGAGGAGATACCCCACGTCCAAGGTAAGGAGAAGACACTGTGCTTTGCTGGAGCAGCTGTGAAGAGATACCCCATGACCAAGGTAAGAGAAACCCAAGTAAGACAGTAGGTGTTTCAAGAGGACATCAGAGGACAGAGACACTGAAACCATAATCACAGAAAACTAGTCAATCTAATCACATGGACCACAGCCTTGTCTAACTCAATGAAACTAAGCCATGCCCGTGGGGCAACCCAAGATGGGTGGGTCATCGTGGAGAGATCTGACAGAATGTGGTCCACTGGAGAAGGGAACGGCAAACCACTTCAGTATTCTTGCCTTGAGAACCCCATGAACAGTATGAAAAGGCAAAATGATAGGATACTGAAAGAGAAACTCCCCAGGTCGGTAAGTGCCCAATATACTACTGGAGATCAGTGCAGAAATAACTCCAGAAAGAAAGAAGGGATGGAGCCAAAGCAAAAATAATACCCAGTTGTGGATGTGACTGGTGATAGAAGCAAGGTCCAATGCTGTAAAGAGCAATATTG
>NW_011494849.1:1619072-1620236 GCF_000754665.1 Bison bison bison
GAAACCATAATCACAGAAAACTAGCCAATCTGATCACACGGACCACAGCCTTGTCTAACTCAAAGAAGCCAAGCCATGCCCTGTGGGGCCACCCACGATGGGCGGGTCATGGTGGAGAGTTCTGAGAGAATGTGGTCCACTGGAGAAGAGAATAGCAAACCACTTCAGTATTCTTGCCTTGAGAACCCCATGAACAGTATGAAAAGGCAAAATGATAGGATACTGAAAGAGAAACTCCCCAGGTCGGTAAGTGCCCAATATACTACTGGAGATCAGTGCAGAAATAACTCCAGAAAGAAAGAAGGGATGGAGCCAAAGCAAAAATAATACCCAGTTGTGGATGTGACTGGTGATAGAAGCAAGGTCCGATGCTGTAAAGAGCAATATTGCATAGGAACCTGGAATGTTAGGTCCATGAATCAAGGCAAATTGGAAGTGGTCAAACAGATGGCAAGAGTGAACATCGACATTCTAGGAATCAGCGAACTAAAATGGACTGGAATGGGTGAATTTAACTGAGCTGACAATTATATCTACTACTGTGGGCAGGAATCCCTTAAAAGAAATGGAGTAGCCATCATGGTCAACAAGAGTCTGAAATGCAGTACTTGGACGCAACCTCAAAAACGACAGAATGATCTCTGTTCGTTTCCAAGGCAAACCACTCAATATCACAGTAATCCAAGTCTATACCCCAACCAGTAATCCTGAAGAAACTTAAATTGAACGGTTTTATGAAGACCTACAGGACCATTTAGAACTAACACCCCCCAAAATATGTCCTTTTCATTATAAGGGGCTGGATTGCAAAAGTAGGAAGTCAAGAAACACCTCGGGTAACAGGAAAATTTGGCCTTAGAATACAGAATGAACCAGGGCAAAGGCTAATAGAGTTTTGCCAAGAGAACACACTGGTCATAGCAAACACCCTATTCCAACAACACAAGAGAAGACTCTACACAAGGATATCATCAGATGCTCAACACTGAAATCAATAGACATTCCTCCAAAGAAGACATACAAATGGCTAACAAACACATGAAAAGATGCTCAACATCACTCATTATCAGAGAAATGCAAATCAAGACCACTATGAGGTACCATTTCACACCAGTCAGAATGGCTGCGATCCAAAAGTCTACAAATAATAAATGCTGGAGAGGG
>NW_011494849.1:1620336-1621604 GCF_000754665.1 Bison bison bison
TTATACAGAGTGAAGTAAGCCAGAAGGAAAAACACCAATAGAGTATACTAACACATATATATGGAATTTAGAAAGATGATAACAATAACCCTGTGTACGAGACAGCAAAAGAGACACTGATGTATAGAACAGTCTTATGGACTCTGTGGGAGAGGGAGAGGGTTGGAAGATTTGGGAGAATGGCATTGAAACATGTAAAATATCATGTATGAAACGAGATGCCAGTCCAGGTTTGATGCACGATACTGGATGCTTGGGGCTAGAGTACTGGGACGACCCAGAGGGATGGTGTGGGGAGGGAGGAGGGAGGAGGGTTCAGGATGGGGAACACATGTATACCTGTGGCGGATTCATTTTGATATTTGGCAAAACTAATACAATTATGTAAAGTTTAAAAATAAAATTAAAAAAAAAAACAACACTGAAAACAGATTGATTATATTCTTTGCAGCCAAAGATGGAGGAGCTCTATACAGTCAGCAAAAACAGTTCACATACTGCTGAAGCCTACAGATACCTGTCACCTACAGATAGCCAGGCGTTATGGGACATTTTCCAGGCCTCCAGAGAAGAGAGGCAGAAAGTGAAGAGGAACTATAAAGCCTCTTGATGAAAGTGAAAGTGGAGAGTGAAAAAGTTGGCTTAAAGCTCAACATTCAGAAAACAAAGATCATGGCATCTGGTCCCATCACTTCATGGGAAATAGATGGGGAAACAGTGGATACAGTGTCAAAATTTATTTTTGGGGGCTCCAAAATCACTGAAGATAGTGATCGCATCCATGAAATTAAAAGATGCTTACTTCTTGGAAGGAAAGTTATGACCAACCTAGACAGCATTTTAAAAAGCAGAGATATTATTTTGCCAACAAAGTTCTGTCTAGTCAAGGCTATAGTTTTTCCAGTGGTCATGTATGGATGTGAGAGTTGGACTGTGAAGAAAGCTGAGCACCAAAGAATTGATGCTTTTGAACAGTGGTGTTGGAGAAGACTCTTGTGAGTCACTTGGACTGCAAGGAGATCCAACCAGTCCATCCTAAAGGAGATCTGTCCTGGGTGTTTATTAGAAGGACTGATGCTGAGGGTGAAACTCAAATACTTTGGCCACCTCATGCATAGAACTGAGTCATTGGAAAATCCCTGATGCTTGGAGGGATTGGGGACAGGAGGAGAAGGGGATGACAGAGGATGAGATGGCTGGATGTCATCACCGACTCAAAGGTTGTTGTTGAATCACGCATCCGGGACCAGAGACCAGGCTTGATCTCT
>NW_011494849.1:1621704-1622081 GCF_000754665.1 Bison bison bison
ATTAAAAAGAATACATTTGAATCAGTTCTAATGAGGTGGATGAAACTGGAGCCTATTATACAGAGTGAAGTAAGCCAGAAGGAAAAACACCAATAGAGTATACTAACACATATATATGGAATTTAGAAAGATGATAACAATAACCCTGTGTACGAGACAGCAAAAGAGACACTGATGTATAGAACAGTCTTATGGACTCTGTGGGAGAGGGAGAGGGTTGGAAGATTTGGGAGAATGGCATTGAAACATGTAAAATATCATGTATGAAACGAGATGCCAGTCCAGGTTTGATGCACGATACTGGATGCTTGGGGCTAGAGTACTGGGACGACCCAGAGGGATGGTGTGGGGAGGGAGGAGGGAGGAGGGTTCAGGAT
>NW_011494849.1:1622181-1643606 GCF_000754665.1 Bison bison bison
ACCCCCCTGCTTGTCTTCAGCTGGATGTTATATAATCACTAGCAGTCTGTTAATGAAAGAAAGGAATGTCTTAAAACTCAGAATGACATCAGGCCCCTCACCCATAAGATGCATTTTGGGATAATCTTGGCACCTAATGGTTCATCCTGGACCATAAAATGATTAACTTGAATCTTGAAGAATGGTAGATCACCATATAAATAATTTCATTTACATAGATTAGAGGAACAATATCTGAGTATAACATACTGGTTTATCAAGCAGGTTCTGAATCAAGAGGCAGAACCAACTTGAAGACAAAGTTTGGGGTAAATGCATAGTACATTAGCATAGCTTAAGACAAACATTTCCATAAGAAAAAGGCATTGGTTATCTCTAGTTTTGAGAATAGTTAACTTCAGATGAAACCAGGTGTCATTATGGCAACACAGTATTTTTTTAATATAAATTTATTTATTTTAATTGGAAGTTAATTACTTTACAATATTGTATTGGTTTTGCCATACATCAACATGAATCCGCCACAGGTAACACAGTATTTTAAGAGAATCCTCCTTTTAAATTTGTATAGAGAAGGAAAAAACATTGCTAGTTTGTTTCCTCCTGCCACTTAAGAGAGATAAAAATGTCTGACACTTGCAGGCTACTTCCTCCATTTGGAGACCCCTGGCCTTCCTGCCTGTTACCCTCTCACGACTCAATGGACATGAGTTTGAGTAAACTCCGGGTATTGGTGATGGACAGGGAGGCCTGGCATGCTGTGATTCATGAGGTTGCAAGGAGTCGGACATGACTGAGTGACTGAACTGAACTGAACTGAACTGATGGGTTAATGGAGACTGACTAGTCTGCACGAAGGGGGAGCCCCCGCACTTCAGGTTTCTTCTGCACCATTCTTTAATCCTAGCGTCTCAGAATCTCCTTACAACCTCACATATCAAGTGATCTTCTCTATCCCACTGTTGCAATCATGTTCTTTGTTCCTCTTCCATAACACCCTCTGTCTCCCTTTCCTATAGATCCAGTATCATTTAGGCTGGAGGAAGGGAAATATGGCATCCGGTAATCACCAGTGTCAGGGAATCAAGGAATCATACTCTGGTGTGTAGGTTAGTTTCTTTATTCATTTTTTATTTTACATGAGCTGGAAGAAGGTGTGAAAACATTCAAGTCAACAGTGATAAAGAGAGGAAAGGAAATACACATTAAAACAAACAAGCAAAAAAACAATTTTGCTATATAACCTTCCCACCTCAGTATATAAACAGAACAATTCTGGCATTCAAGAGTTCTAGTAGTCTCTGATTCACTCTTTCTATACCATCAAATCTATCATTAACTTGCCATTCTGACAATGTCTTATCAAATAATGTTTTAATTTATTGACAAATATGACTGATTTTTTCATATTGTTAAATCATTTACTCACGGTTTTGTATTTATATTTTATTATCATCTGACTCTGTCTTTTACAAATATATGTTGCTTATTAAATGTCCATGTTGACCTTATCATATTTTTGTTGTTGTTCAGTCACTAAGTCATGTCCAACTCTTTGCAACCCCATGGACTGCAGCATGCCAGGCTTCCATGCCCTTCACTATATCCTGAAGTTTGCCCATACTCATGTCAGTGAGTCAGTGATGCCATCCAACTGTCTCATCCTCTGTCACCCCCTTTCTGTCCTGCCTTCAATCTTTCCCAGAATCAGGGTCTTTTCCAATGAGTTGGCTTTTTGCATTAGTTGGCCATAGTATTTAAGTTTCAGCATCAGTCCTTCCATTGAATATTCAGGGTTGATTTCCTTTAGGATGGACTGGTTTGATCTCCTTGCTGTCCAATCAGCACATTACAGTGATACACTTGGTGTGTGTGTGTGTGTGTGTGTCTGTCTGTCTGTCTGTGTAGATTATATAGGAATTTATTTTATTTTATTTTCCTAAAAGACTTCATCGGTTTTAAATAAAACAACAGTGAGAATTCTCACACCTTTAACTTAGTATTCTATGCTACAGTTCAGGTATATTGATAACAAATCTAGATGCTAAATTTAAACTAATTTAAATTTAGTTAATAAATTAAACTCAACTTCTAGATAATGAATCTAGTAACAGAGTAATTATTTTGATTATTTTATGTGTCTATTACTGTGTAACAGATTACCACAAAGTAATATCCTAAAATAGCACCCATTTACTGTCCCACAGTATTTCTTGTCAGGAGTTTGAGAAAGTTTCTGCCATCAGTGAGGTCAAAATCAAAGATCTACTGGGCTGGGCTTTAATCTGCAGGTTCTAGGGAAGAATTGCTTTCAGGTTCATTCAGATTGTTGTCAAATTTCAGTTCCTATAATTACAGAACTGAGGCCCTGATTTCCTCACTGGCTTTCAGCTAGGGGTCATTCTCAGCAGGTTGAAGTCCCTGAATGTAACCCTCTGTCTTCAAATGCAGCAATTGTACATGTAATTCTTCCTGATTGCACTCTGAATTTCTGTATTTCCTCCTGTTATCAGCCTGGGAAAATTCTCTGTTTTTAAAGAACTTATGGGATTAAATAGAGCTCAAATATGACTCAAAGTTAACTGATTAGTAAACATAATTAAATTTTTGAAATCACTTATGACATGTAATTTAACATAGATGTGATATATTACCATGCTTAAAGTCCCAAGGGTTTGGGCAGGATTTTTTTTTTTTTTTTTACTTTACAATATTGTATTGGTTTTGCCATACATCAACATGCATCTGCCACATGTGTACACATGTTCCCCATCCTGAACCCCTCTCCTACCTCCCTCCCCATACCATCCCTCTGGGTCATCCCAGGGCACCAGCCCCAAGCTTCCTGTATCCTGCATCAAACCTGGACTGGCGATGCATTTCTTGTATGATATTATACATGTTTTAATGTCATTCTCCCAAATCATTCCCCCCTCTCTCTCCCACAAAGTCCAAAAGACTGTCCTATACATCTGTGTCTCTTTTGCTGTCTCACATACAGTGTTGTCGTTACCATCTTTCTAAATTCCATATATATGAATTAATATATTGTATTGGTGTTTTTCTTTTAGCTCACTTCACTCTGTATAATTGGCTCCAGTTTCATCCACCTCATTAGAACTGATTCAAATGTATTCTTTTTAATGGCTGAGTAATACTCCATAGTGTATATGTACCACAGCTTTCTTATCCATTCATCTGCTGATGGACATCTAGGTTGCTTCCATGTCCTGGCTATTATAAACAATGGGGTACACATGTGTCTTTCAATTCTGGTTTCCTCGGTGTGTATGCCCAGCAGTGGGATTTCTGGGTCGTATGACAGTTCTATTTCCAGTTTTTTAAGGAATCTCCACACTGTTCTCCATAGTGGCTGTACTAGTTTGCATTCCCACCAACAGTGTTAGAGGGTTCCATTTTCTCCACATCCTCTCCAGCATTTATTGCTTGTAGACTTTTGGATTGCAGCCATTATGACTGGCATGAAATGGTACCTCATTGTGGTTTTGATTTGCATTTCTCTGATAATGAGTGATGTTGAGCATCTTTTCATGTGTTCTTGAGCGGCATTTTAGCATTATGCTTACTGCAGAGATAAAGGAGTCTTTTTAAAAATCATAGCTTTAGTAATAGAATCAGAGAATGTATCATTCCATATTTCAAAAGGATAGCTCTATTATTTCTATTAAGTATGCCATATTTCTATTCTATATCAAAATTTTATCCATGAGAAAATATAACGTTCTCTTTGACATGGGAAAGAACCTTGGGAGATACATGTGATGTTTTAATATCCATTTAAATGAACATTTACATGGCGCTTCACTTGGTGGCTTAGATGGTAAAGAATGTGCCTTCAATGCAGGAGACCTGGGTTCAATCCCTGGTTCAGAAAGATCCCCTGGAGAAGGCAATGGTTACCCATTCTATGATTCTTGCCTGGAGGATTCTGTGGACAGAGGAGCCTGGTGGACTACAGCCCATGGGGTTACAAAGACTTGGACATGTCTGAGCGACTGATACTTTCACTTCACTTTCACTCTTACACTTCAGTGGTAAAGAACCTGTCTGCCAAATAAGGAGACTTAAAAGATGCTTCGATCCTGGATTGGGAGCATCCCCTGAGGGAGGACATGGCAACCCACCCCAGTATTCTTTCCTGAAGAGTCCCATGCACAGAGGAGCCTGGGAGGCTATAGTCCATAAGGTCGCAAAGAGTCAGATACAATAGCAATAATACTATCACTAATAATAAAGAATACATATTAATTATGTATAATGAAATATATATTCTCACTGTATTTGTAATGAAGAATCTGAATCCAAATTAATTAAAAATCTTTCCCAAAGTCACATCACTGGTTAAAAGTACATTTGGTAGTCATACAGATTTTCTAGCTTTAGCATCTTAGGTGATATACACCTAAGATAAGTTATCCTGAACATTTGTTCTCTTACATAAAATTGCTACTTCTTCTCTTGAGTACTTAGATGCATATCTAACGCTGTCCCCTCATTTGGCCATCTTCCTGTTATTATCACATTCACACACACCACGCACATACACACGTGAAAATAATCATTCCTCCTTGCCATGTTTTTCACATCATAAGCACAAAAGTTAAATTGTTTAGGCAGTAGAACACAATTATAAGTTTAGTTCAAGTAAAATGTAAAAATAACTTGGATTGTACATTACTTTGATATCATTAAATAATCAAAACTATGGTGGTAGTGGTTTAGTTGTTAAGTTGTGTCTGACTCTTGCAACACCATGGACTGTAGCTTGCTAGCTCTTCTGTCCATGGAATTTCCCAGGAAAGAATACTGGAGTGGATTGCCGTTTCCTTCTCCAGGGGATCTTCCCAACAGAGTGACTGAACCCACATCTCCTGCCATGTGGGCAGATTCTTTACTGACTGAGCCACCAGTGAGGCCCAATCAGAATTATAAAGATTATCTTATTCATTTACTTTATCCTCGCTATTGAAATTCTATTAGAACTTACTGTATAACTTGGATACAGTGCATAGCTGCAGTCTTAACTATACCGTTAAAATTTAAAACATGGTTTTTAAATATTTAGCATATTATTTTATTATGTTACTCTAAATTAAACATACAGAAATGATTAATTACTTATTATGTGCCAAATGTGGTAGTACTTTTTACAATTATTGTAGCATTAGAGAAGAATTTTGGCCAGAGTCAGATTCTAATATGCTAGTTACTAGTTGCCTATTGTCAAATTACCTCTTTCGTGCCTCTGTGGAAATAGTACTAGGACTCTTACCGCAGTTAGCTCTTTGTTATGATGGTTTTCAATTACCGCTATCATGCTTGCCATCATTAAAATTTGAATTATTAAATACAAAATGAGAAAGAGTTGACCCTGATGTCACTGAGTTCATAATCTATTGCAAAGATAAGAGACTACCAATATTTAACACACACACACACAAAGCCCAAATCAAAACAAACAAGCAAAAGCCTCAGACTGTCTATGAAAGGTAAATAAAATGATCTAGTGAACTTACATACTGGGATTGGAATGCGTTGGTTAGGGGTATGGATTTATTGCTGAAAAGAATAATATAATCTGGATAAATTTTGTGGAAATATAGATGTTTAAGTTAGGTCTAATTACATTTAAAATTTTTGAATGTAGTTCTTTAACGTCCTGTTGAAAAACCCAAACAAGCATTTTGGCCAACACAAAATTATAGTGAATGCTTTAGGTTTTTATTCCCTATGTAGAAAGTCAAAAACTAATTTTAAAACTTTTTGGTCACTGATCATAAAACCTACGTTTGATATTTAACATCATAAATTTGAAACAATCTAAAGGAACATATTTTATAAAGCACACTTGAAAAGCCATAGCAGAAGCAGATTAAAATCACCAGGGTTTATTTTTATCCACCCTGTTAAAGAATTGTTATAGGGACTGCCATTGGGACTGCACCTGGGTTCCTCCAGTGCCTTTAAATAGCTCTCCTGACTTCTTCATTGCAGATTTACCAGGAGCTCCCAAAGCCCGTGCATGTAGGGAGCTGGACTTGATGATGGAAGGGAAAAAGAGAAGAGAGAAAGGTCTATATGTGTTTGACAATTTTCCTGCAATTTTGTGACATAATTCTCATTCCTATTCTGAGTATACATAAAATGTTAAAATATTTATTTTAAATATAATTTGTACAAAGCATGAGATTTTTCATTGCTATTATCCCTTAAGATATTTATTATTATTTAGATTTAGGAGGTACTCGTGTGTGTGTGTGTGTGTGTGTGTGTGTGTATTTATAGGTTTCATGAGTTCAAGAAGTCAAGGATATTCACTCATATTGATTGGAATTGGTGATACTAAATATGTGAGTTCTCTTTTGTTTCCTTTTTATATATTTTCTTTCTTCTTTGTTTCTTTATACTTACATGCATAACTTTAAGTAGTCATCTCTTTAAATTGCTATAGCATCACCTATCCTTATCTACTTTTTAGTTCAAGGAAATTATTTTTCCAGAAATGTGTATTTTTAAAACTACATCTGCTTGGTAACTATGTCTTTTATAGCTTTAACAGCCTTTTAAGCTTATAAATTGTGTCACGTGACAATCTGTGATTTTAATATGTCACATAAGAACTTGAATTCTGTTTTAACAGAAATGGACACTAAAAATGCTATCTTGAAATTCTGATGTCAAACTTGGGATGGTTAGATGCTAGGATGGGAGGCTAAGATAATTCTGGAATGTTTTAAAATATGTTTTTGATAGAAAAGCAATGAGAAAACAAAGTTGAAAATGTTAAATCATTAAACAAGACAAGAAATAAGCAAAATAAAGATTATAAGAATGATGAAAATTAATTTATAAAAGATTTAGTTATTCACTTGATTTTTGAAAGGAATAATTTTTGCAACTGGAAAAAGCAGCTTGAAAACTACAGTTCTTCATTTTCTTAAGAGGAAAGAGATATTCATCAAATGTGAGGTTTTTTGTTTTTGTTTTTACCCTAAATCATGTAATCAGGGAGTGGCAAATCAGGAGCAGAACCTACATTTTTTGCCTTCCTGTGTCATAAGTCTGTAATATTTTGCAATAACGCCTGGTATTTAGAATGAATAGTGATAGTATAGGAAGAAATTTCATATGTTTTCAAATTGAAAAAACAACTGCTGAAAACTAAAAAAAACAACTAGTAAAATATGTAGATGAAATTGTTATTCTTTTGAAGGGTTCATTTCAGTTATTTCTAATTGTAAAAGAGATTATCATTTATAAAGTATTGGAGGTCTCCATAAATAAAGTTTTTTTAAATTTAAATTTATTTATTTTAATTGGAGGCTAATTACTTTACAATATTGTATTGGTTCTGCCACACATCAATACTAATGCATATATATGCAATTTAGAAAGATGGTAATGATAACCCTGTATGAGAGACAACAAAAGAGACACAGATGTATAGAACAGTCTTTTGGACTCTGTGGGAGAGGCAGAGGGTGGGGCAATTAGGGGGAATGGCACTGAAACATGTATAATATCATAAATAAAGTTTTAACCTTTATTTCTGTTCTTCCACTTGTAAAGTGGGTAATCCGATTACCTACTTTATATCCTGGTAGTTAATTTAAATATTTTATGACTTTTTTTTTAACAAGTGTTTTATTTTATTTATTTATTTATTTTTACTTTACAATATTGCATTGGTTTTGCCATACATCAACATGAATCCTCCACAGGTGTACACGTGTTCTATGATTTTATAGAAATCTGTACTCAGTGGCATGTTAAACTCACTGAAGAAAGAGTATTCCTTGAGTTCCCCTTGTCTTATAAATGGTGAAGGATTTATAGAATATTAGTCCTTTTTGAATTAATAATGAAAGAGTTACTATTTAGCTAATTATCACAATGTGTTAGATGCCCATATCTGTACCTAAATGCTTTATATGGATCTTTTAACTGGATTTTCACAAGAATCCTATGTAATAGGTACTATTATCATCACTGTTTTCAGATGAGAAAAATGCAAGGCTCATAGAATATGTAACTTGCCTAAGATTATTTAACAGTTAAGTAGCTGGCCACCTACTGGAACCCATTTAGTTGAACTCAAGCACTCTCCTTAACCATTGATAAGCTGTCTTTTGGGGGATATTACTGACAATTTTATTTTAGAAATTGAAGATTACTCAGTTCTCTTTTCTAAGAAACAGTTTCTTTGAGACTGAAGACACCAAGATGATCCTGAATATCAGGGGTTTAGTTTTTTTTTTTTTTTTCTCCTTTTTTTTCATTTTTATTGCTTTTTTGGAGATTGTGGTAAGGCAGACTGAGTTTTTTTTTCTTCTTTTTTTTTAAATTTGTATTCCTTTTTTGGAGATTGTGGTAAGGCAGAATGAGCCTTGGTTTCTTAACCATCTCTGTCAGGATGTTCTCCATGTAAATTTTTAAAATGAATATGTAACAGAGATGGTGTTTTCAGTTAATTAGAAGGAGTTTATATGATGACATTTCTAGTGAGTCCCTTGCATATCAAATACCTTTCATGTAGCACACCTTAATTATTTAGCATCCTCTGTTGCAAATTCACTATTTCCTGCTATTAAAGCTGTAAAAAGAGTCAGTGTTGGTTCAGCAAAACAAGGAGGTGTGAAAAAAGAGCAAATTTAAAATTTGATCGTTCAATAATAACAGCTATTAGATTTAACAAATGATCTTATAATTTAATTAAATCCTATCAGAACTACAAATGTATAACTAGGCTACTTAATGTTGCTACAAAACCCATGCCATGTAAAAGGAGAAGCAGATATTAGTATAAATGTAGATGTATATATAGATGTGTTTCATTTCCATATCTCAGATACCTCTTTGTGGAGAAGAGTTGGGGGGTGAAATGCACCAGTTTGTTATGTTTACATATTTAATTACAGCTGATGGCATCAATGTCTACATTTGTTGCATTCGTTAAAAAAAATTGATGTAATCAATGAGAAATAGGTTATATGTTTTTACTTAATTCTAGTAAAGGAGTGGGTTTATATTTTATTTTAGTCTCATTCATTATGTATTGTCAACTTCTTAAACCATATTACAAAATAAGAGATTTTAAATGAATTTTAATTATGGAAGAAATATTGACATTACACCTTCTTTAGCAAAGAAATCATTTATTGCATTATTCATTATATATTGACTCTTTTTTATTTCTTCTAGGTCCTTGTTAAACCTTTCATGCATCTTCTCAATCCTTGTCTCCAGGCTATTTATCTGTGATTCCATTTTAGTTTCAAGATTTTGGATCAATTTCACTATCATTATTTGGAATTCTTTATCAGGTAGATTCCCTATCTCTTCCTCTTGTGTTTGGTTTGGTGGGCATTTATCCTGTTCCTTTATCTGCTGGGTATTCCTCTGTCTCTTCATCTTGTTTAAATTGCTGAGTTTGGGGTGTCCTTTCTGTATTCTGGCAGTTTGTGGAGTTCTCTTTATTGTGGCATTTCCTCGCTGTGTGTGGGTTTGTACAGGTGGCTTGTCAGGGTTTCCTGATTAGGGAAGCTTGTGTCGGTGTTCTGGTGCATGGAGCTGTATTTCTTCTCTCTGGAGTGCAATGAAGTATCAAGTAATGAGTTATGAGACTGGAGCCTATTATACAGAGTGAAGTAAGCCAGAAGGAAAAACACCAATACAGGATACTAACGCATATATATGGAATTTAGAAAGATGATAACAATAACCCTGTGTACGAGACAGCAAAAGAGACACTGATGTATAGAACAGTCTTATGGACTCTGAGGGAGAGGGAGAGGGAGAGGGTGGGAAGATTTGGGAGAATAGCATTGAAACATGTAAAATATCATGTATGAAATGAGATGCCAGTCCAGGTTCGATGCACGATACTGGATGCTTGGGGCTAGTGCACTGGGATGACCCAGAGGGATGGTATGGGGAGGGAGGAGGGAGGAGGGTTCAGGATAGGGAACACATGTATACCTGTGGCGGATTCATTTTGATATTTGGCAAAACTAATACAATTATGTAAAGTTTAAAAATAAAATAAAAAGAGAAATAAAAATGCTGTTTACCACCTAAATCCCCTCTGGCCATCTCTCTCTTTGTTGCTGACAAGTAAATCTTTCCTCCACACTTGTCCACGTTAATTTATAAGTACAGAGGTTCTGATAACAACTGCACAATATTCAGTGGACATGATTTTTTGTTTTTTTTTTAACATATAGGTAGTATACTTTGATTATCCCTGTGTACTTTATTATGTTTTTATTCAAAATATATCTTAGTGATTTATATCATGGTAGATGTGCCACATGTATTCAACATTAAAATTTCTTCCTAGTTTTCCTAATAAAAATATAGCATATCTTATTTCTATTCTATTTTCAAATATTTAGGCCATTTCTTTCTTTCTTTTTTAATGGAGACAAGTCTGCAATGAATGTTTTTGCGTAGTTTCAGGGGAAGTTGCTCTGGGTTGCACATCAAAATTTTACATGCACAAACTTTTTATTTTTATGAAGTTGATGAATGGAGATAGTATCTCATTGTTTATTCTGCATTACTCTGATTTTAAGGAGATTGCATATTTTCATACACATCTGATTGGCTACTAGTAGCTTCCTTTCTATGCATTGCCCAAGTAGATAGGTCTACATTTATAATCATCAATATATTATTTTTATATAAGATAATATAGCTTGTTTCCTAAGAAAGTGTCTAAAAATATGTTTGGTAAAATTGTCTTCTGGAAAAGACTTTTAGAAAGTGATTCTGAAGACATTTTGTAAGCTGTACCGAATTCTGTATTGTTTATGGCTGGCAAAAAGAGAAGGAGATAGAAATGTCTAATATTACTATATCATAAAAGCAAAGGAAGGCACTGCTATTGTTTATATGCATTTTAAAAATACTATGTATGACATAACCAAATATAATTGCTTTCTGACAAAAAAAGAAAACTAGGCTATATATCTTGAAATTATTGACTTAAAGGATTTATATTTATCTAATTTTGTCACTTTTTTGCTTCTCACTTATTTGTTTTTAATTGGAAGATATTTTCTTTACAATATTGCATTGGTTTTTGCCATATGTCACCATGAATCAGCCATAGAGACAGGGATCATTTTGCCTTTTTTTTTTTTTTTGTGATGACAATAGTATTTTTTTTTTTGATGTTCAAGCTGGTTTTATTTATTTATTTTTTTTATTTATTTTAAATTTTTAAAAGAAAATCCATCCTGAACCCTCCTCCCTCCTCCTTCCCCATACCATCCCTCTGGGTCGTCCCAGTGCACCAGTCCCAAGCATCCAGCATCGTGCATTGAACCTGGACTGGCATCTCATTTCATACATGACATTTCACATGTTTCAATGCCATTCTCCCAAATCTTACCACCCTCTCCCTCTCCCTCAGAGTCCATAAGCCTGTTCTATACATCAGTGTCTCTTTTGCTGTCTCTTATACAGGATTATCGTTACCATCTTTCTAAATTCCATATATATGCGTTAGTATACTGTATTGGTGTTTGTCCTTCTGGCTTACTTCACTCTGTATAATAGGCTCCAGTTTCATCCACCTCATTAGAACTGATTCAAATGTATTCTTTTTAATGGCTGAGTAATACTCCATTGTGTATATGTACCACTGCTTTCTTATCCATTCATCTGCTGATGGACATCTAGGTTGCTTCCATGTCCTGGCTATTATAAACAGTGCTGCAATGAACATTGGGGTACACGTGTCTCTTTCCCTTCTGGTTTCCTCAGTGTGTATGCCCAGCAGTGGGACTGCTGGAACATAAGGCAGTTCTATTTCCAGTTTTTTAAGGAATCTCCACACTGTTCTCCATAGTGGCTGTACTAGTTTGCATTCCCACCAACAGTGTAAGAGGGTTCCCTCTTCTCCACACCCTCTTCAGCATTTATTATTTGTAGACTTTTGGATCGCAGCCATTCTGACTGGTGTGAAATGGTATCTCATAGTGGTTTTGATTTGCATTTCTCTGATAATGAGTGATGTTGAGCATCTTAAGAAGACATTTTGCCATTTTTAAAAATATTTTGTCCATATTGGATTTTATCATGCAGAAAATTTAAATGTACTATATGATTCTTTATGAATCTGCTTTAGTACTTTGCTTTACAAATTTCCCATGCTATGATAGAAATTCTTTCTAATTATTTTTCAAACACTTTTTCTAATTTTGCTTGGTACATTTATACCTTTCTATTATCTGGAATATAATCTTTTTTTTTTTTTTGGAATATAATCTTTTTATGTGCCCTATGAGGTGCTTTTTTTTCCTCAAGAGAGTAATTCAAAGTCCTCACACCTAGTTACTGAAAAGTCCATTATTTTACATCAACTTGAAATTTCAATAAAACATAGACTAAATTTCAACATATTTATATGTTTACTTATTGACTATGTTCAAGCAAAGCAATTTGTCTTTAGCAATTACTCTTTAATTGCCATAGTTTTATAATATGTTTCAATTCTGAAAGGTATGCCTTTCTTTTGTGTACTTTCTTTTAAAAAGTTAGGTTAACTATGTTGGTTATTAACTGTTTCTGAAGTTTGAAATCAAATTCTCAAATTTGGGAAAAACTGTCAGAACTTTTGTTTTAATTGCTGAATGTATTGATTAATTTAGAAAAAATTAACATTCCTTTAATGTCAGATGGAGTAAAGTGCAGTATTCAATTGCTCTTATAGCATTTCAGAAACACATGTATCAATGCATAAGCTTTATCTTTTCATGAAATGGAACTTTGAGTGTAATAGTTTTGTGATACATTTTATAGCAGGTTGCATATAGGAAGAGATGTAGTGTTATCTTTTGCACCAAAGAGAAATTTCATTTTAATTAAAATATTCTATGACTTGGTCCTGTGAGCATGTAATGAGCCTGTTTTTGTTTTTTGTTTTTGTTTTTTTTTTTAAGATTTTCAATTCATAGAGGCACAAGATGATGAAAGACATTGAGTGAAAAAGAATCTTTGTTTGCAGTCTGCCCCTCCATTCATGAAGCTGTCATAAAAGGAGCTGCTAGAAAGTGGGACTAAAGGACAAAAATGATGAACTTTCCTATGTTAGGCTGGAAAGTGAACTGGGAAATAGGTTAATTACCGGAAGGCAAAATGTACTGCTCAGCTGCTCAGTCGTGTTTGACTCTTTGTGACCCCGTTGAGTATAGCCCCTCAAGCTCCTCTGTGTGTGAAATTTTCTAGGCAAGAAAACTGGAGTAAGTTGCCATTTCCTAGTCCAAGGGATCTTCCTGACCCAGGGATCAAACCTGCATCTCTCGCATCTCCTGCGTTGGCAGGATTCTTTATCACTTGTCCCACTGGGGAAGCCAAATGTACCAGAAACTTATACAATGGAGTATATTTTCCCCAAAGAGGTGTTCGTTGCTCTTTCTTGCCCTCCATTTTGAAACTGTTCTTGAGAAAATTTAAGACACTGTCTGAAATTGTCACCCAGAAGTTCCATATTTAAAATTATGACCTCATTGAAATCTAATGACGTTATTAAACTGTCAGAATTTAGCATACATTTAGTTACTGAGGAGGACTAAGAATTTTAGTGATCCTCCTGCCCTTGAAGAACAAAAAGCCTCTATGCTATTTTATATGTACCAGAGACTGAAAAATCACTCTTAAGGTAGAATAATGAAATTTTGTCTAAAACTTGACCCTCCCCCAATGTTTCATCTTTTATTTGTTCTGCCTTTCATAGTAGATGTGAGACTGAGGGATTTGCCATAATTGCATAAGTTAATTTTTCTTGGAATATAATTGCTTTACAATGTTGTGTTAGTTTCTGCTGCACAATGAAGTGAATCAGCTATATGAATACATATATTTCCTCTCTTGAGTCTGCCTTCCACCTACCCATCACACTCATTTGCATCATCACAGAGCGTCAAGCTGAGTTTCCTGTCTTTTATAGTGTGTTCCCACTAGCTAGCTAGCTATTTTACACATGGTGGTACATATATGTCAATCTTAATCCCCCAATGTATTTCACCTTCACCTTCCTCCACTGTGTCCACATGTCCATTCTCTATTGTCTATGTCTTTATTTCTGCCTTGGAAATATGTTCATCTGTACCATTTTTCTAGATTTCTTATATATAATTATTAATATGAAATATTTCCTTTTCTCTTTTCTGACATTTCATTCTGTTTGACAGACCCTAGGTCTATCCACATCTCTACAAATGACCCTATTCTGTCATTTTTATGGCTGAGTAATATTCCATTGTGCATATGTACCACATCTTCTTTATCGACTCACCTGTCATTGGGCGTTTAGGCTGTTTCCATGCCCTGGCTATAGTAAAAAGGCTGCAATAAATACTGTGGTACATGTGTCTTTTTGAATTGTGGTTCTCTAAGAGTATATGCCCAGGAGTAGGCTTGTTGGTTCATAATGTAGTTCTATGGTTGGTTTCTTTAAGGAATATTCATACTGTTCTCTACAGTGGCTGTATCAACTTACATTCCCTCTAACCAAGAAAGAAGGTATCCTTTTCTCCATACTCCCTCTAGCATTTATTGTTTGTAAATTTTTTTGATAATGGCCGTTCTGACCGTTGTGAGGTGAAACCTCATTGTAGTTTTGGTTTTCATTTCTCTAATAATTAGTGATATTGAACATCTTTTTATGTGTCTCTTGATCATCTGTATGTTTTCTTTAGAGAGATGTCTCTTTAGGTTTTCTGCTCATTTTTTGATAGCTGTTTGCATTTTGATATTGAACTCCATGAGCTGTTTGTGTATTTTGGAGATTAATCCTTTGTCTGTTGCTCCATTTGCAAATGCTTTCTCCTATTCTGAATGTTATCTTCCCATTTTGCTTATGGTTTCCTTTGCTGTACAAATGCTTTTGAGTTTAATTAGGACCTATTTGCTTTTTTTTTTTTCATTAAGCTAGGAAGTGGGACAAAAGTCTTGCTATGTTAAAGAGTATTTCTCCTATGTGTTCTTCTAACAATTGTATAGTGTCCAATCTTACATATAGGTATTTAGTCCATTTTGATTTTATTTTTGTGTATGATATAGTAGGCAAGCTTTCCCAAAACCATTACCAAAGAGACTGACTTTTCTCATTGTATATTCATGCCTCGTGCATTAGGTGTCATGCATTAGGTGCTCATAGGTATGTGGGCTTATTTCTGAGCTTCTATCATGTATCATTTGTCTACATTTTTGTGCCAGTAAAATTCTGTCTTGATTACTCTAGCTTTGCAGTATAGTTTGAAGTCATGGAGTCTGATACCTCAGCTCTGTATTTCTTTCACAAAATATTCAGAGTCTTTTTTGTTTCCATCAGTCAGTTCAGTTCAGTTAGTCACTCAGTCATATATGACTCTTTGAAACCCCATCGACTGTGTTTCCATACAAATTGCAAAAATTTTTGTTCTAATTCTATGAAGAATGCTATTGGTAATTTGATAGGGATTGCATGGAATCTATAGGTTGATTTGAATAGTATATTCATTTTCACAATATTTATTCTTCCAATCCAAAAACATAGTATATTTATTCATCTGTTTGTATCACATTTGGTTTCTTTCATTTCGGTGTTTTAGTTTTCTGAGAATAGGTCTTTTGCTTCATTAGGTAGGTTTATTCCTAGGCATTTTATTCTTTATGTTGCAGTGATAAATGGGGTTGTCTCCTTAATTTTTCTTTCTGCTCTTTCATTGTTTGTGTATAGGAATGCAGGGGATTTCTGTGCATTAGTTTTATATCTTTCAACTTTACCACATTTGTTGATTAGCTCCAGTAGTTTTCTGGTGACACCTTTAGGATTTTCTATATGTAATATTATGTCATTTGCAAGCAGATAGTTTTACCTCTTCTTTTCCAATTTATATTCTTTTCTTTATCTTCCCAGATTGCCATGCCTGGAACTTCACAAACTATTTTGAGTAATAAGGGTGAGAGTGGACATCCTTGTCTTGTTCATGATTTTAGGGGAATGCTTTCACCACTGAGAATGGTATTTACTCTATATTTGTCATAGATGGTCTTTACTATCTTGAGGTAGGTTCCTTCTATGCTGACTTTCTGAAGAGTTTTTATCATAAGTATGTGTTGAATGTTGTCAATTTTTTTTTCTACTTCTATTGAGATGCTTCAGTCAGTTCAGTCACTCAGTTGTGTCAAACCCTTTGTGACCCCATGGATTGCAGCACACCAGGCTTCCTTGTCCATCACCAACTTCTGGAGCTTACTCAAACTCATGTCCACGGAATCGGTGATGCCATCCAACCATCTCATCCTTTGTTGTCACCTTCTCCTCTTGCCTTCAATCTTTTCCAGCATGAGGGTCTTTTCAAATGAGTCAGCTCTTAGCATCAGGTGGCCAAAGTATTGGAGCTTCAACTTCAGCATCAGTCCTTCCAATGAATATTCAGGACTTATTTCCTTTAGGATTGATTGGTTGGATCTCCTTGTAATCCAAGGAAGTCTCAACAGTCTTCTCCAACACCATAGTTCAGAAGCATCAGTTATTCAGCGCTCAGCTTTCTTTGCGGTCCAACTCTAACATCTATACATGACTACTGGAAAAACCATAGCTTTGATTAGATGGACCTTTGTCAGCAGGGAAATGTCTCTGCTTTCAAATATGCTAAGTTTATTCTTTAATTTGTTAATATGGGGTATCACCTGGCTAGAGAAGTTCCTTTAGCTTTTGTTGTAAAGCTAATTTGGTGTTGCAGAATTCTCTTAGCTTTTGCTTGTCAGTAAAGCTTTTGATTTCTCTCTCAAATCTAAGATCTTTGTTGGGCAAAGTAAAGTTGGTTGTAGAATTTTCTCTTTCATCACTTTAAATAGATCCTATCACTCCCTTCTCATCTGCAGAGTTTCTGCTGAAAAAATCAGCTGATAGCCTTAAGGGGGTTTCTTATACACTGTTTTTTGCTTTTCCCTTTCAGTTTTAATATTTTTTATTTGCATTTGCTTCTTATTACTTTGATTAATACTGTTTTGGTGTGTTTCTCCTACAGTTGATCCTGTGTGGGAGGAACTGTCAGAGCTTCTTAGACTTGAGTGGCCATTTCCTTTCCCACATTAAAGAAGTTTTCAAGTATAACCTTTTCAAATATCTTTTCAGTCTCTTTCTTTTTTCCTTCTTCTTCCTGAGACCCCCTAAAATTTGAATATTAGTGTGTTTAGTGTTGTCTCAGAGTTCTCTGAGATTGACTTCATTTTTTTTTTAATTTTGTGTTTGCTCTGCTCCTCAGTAGTCATTTCCATCATTCTATCTTCAAGCTCAATTACTCATTTTTTAAGCCACAGTTATTCTGCTACTGATTCCTTCTAATGTACTTTTCCTCTCAGTTATTGTGCCCTTCATCTCCACATGTTTTCCTTAGTCATTCTATGTTTTTATTGAACATTTCTTGTATTTTCTCAATCTTTGTTTACACTCTATTTTTTTGTGATTTTGGATCATCTTTACTGTTATTACTCTAAATTCTTTTCTCATGTAGTTTAAAGAATATGAGTATATTTTCTCTTTATATATTTGGTTTTGTAGGTTTTTTTCCTTGCTCCTTTGTCTGTAACATATTTTTTGTTGCCTCTTTTTTTTTTTTTTCTTTCTTTTCTTTCTCTTTCTCTCTCTTTTTTTCTTTTGGTGGACGGGACTGTATTCCTGTTTTACTGATTATTTGGCCCAAGGTTTCCAGCACTGGGGTTTGCAGAGAGTTGTGTAGAGCCAGCGTGCTGAAATGTGGACCTCTGGGAGACCACACTGGAGTTAATATTCTCCAGTCACTCAGAGGTTCCTCCAATCTGCTTGGGCGTTGACATCCCCACCACTGTCAGCTAGGTTCCCTAAGGTGGGGAGAGGCAGACTCTGCATTCTCCTTGGCTCCACCTCAGTAAATCGATTATTTTTTGCTATCATTATCACTATATGTCTTCTCTAATAGACTTTATGTGTGTGCATTTTGTATACTGTGGTACCCTTCACAGCAGTTATAATGTTTATATCATTTGGAGGCATCAATATATATTTATTGACTAGATGAATGACTTTTGAAATACATAAATAACTTGAAAAAGTTGTGTGTTTCAGGTATACTAACTTGCCCTTTTAAATGATCAAATCCACAGAAGCAATGGGACATGAAAATATCACAGAATTTATCCTCCTGGGGCTTTTTACTGATGAGAATGTGAAAGCTTCCTGCTTTGTGCTGTTTTTACTTTGCTATATTGCGATTCTCTCAGGGAATCTGCTCATTCTTCTCACCATCAGGGGCAGCTGCCTCAGTGAACAGCCCATGTACTTTTTCATCAGCTATTTGTCCTTGATGGATGTCTGCTTCACCTCTACAGTGGCACCCAAATTGATCATTGACTCGCTGGCCCAGCAGAAGACCATCTCCTACAACAGCTGCATGGCCCAGATGTTTTATGCCCACTTCTTTGGAGCCACTGAGATCTTCATCTTGGTGGCCATGGCCTATGACCGCTATGCTGCCATCTGCAGACCTCTTCACTACATGGTTATCATGAACAGACAGGTGTGCTATGTCCTTGTAATGGCTTCTGCTATGGGAGCCTTTAGCCATTCAATCATGCAAGTATTAATTATTATTGGACTTCCTTTCTGTGGCCCCAATCAAATAGACCACTATTTCTGTGATGTATTCCCTTTGCTGAAGCTGGCCTGCACGGACACTAGACTGTGGGTGATTGCAATCATTACCACCACAGGGGTGTTGTCCATTTTGACCTTTGTTGCCTTGGTGATTTCCTACATCATCATTCTGTCCACCCTGAGGACTCGCTCATCTGAGGGCTGCCGCAAAGCCCTCTCCACCTGTGGCTCACACATCACTGTGGTCTTCATGTTCTTTTTGCCCCTCATCTTCACCTATGTCCCCACGGCTGATTCTGTCAGGAACGACAAGGTCTTTGCCCTGTTTTACACCATGATTGTCCCCATGTTCAACCCTCTTATCTACACCCTGAGAAACACAGACATGAAGAATGCCATGAGGAAAGTGTGGGGCTGAGATAAACTCTCTGCAGGAAAATGAAGCCTCTGGCTGTCCTGCCCTTTGTTGGATCTAGTTTTATCCACACAATTGTTAATGTTGACAAGAACAACAAATACAGAAGGATCGTGTGCTGTCATTCAAAGCTGAAACCCTGAAGTGTGAAGCCTCCATCAGCCACTCTCCTTCTATCACTTGACTGAGACTGCCTACAAGGGGAGTGGATCAGATGCCCTTTGGGTCCTTTCCAGCTCTGACATTCTGGAACATTCTGTCCTTTGTATTCCCTGATATGACGAGTGCATTTCAGCACTTTTTTTCAGGAAAAGTTGTGAAGACTACATGGTTGGCTTTTCTGACCTCTTTCAGGAAACAGATAATCTTGAGTGAGACATCTCTCACAGAGCTTTCTTAAAACACTTTTTTTTTGAGGACTCCACTGCAATAATTTCAAAAAAGCAATGCCAAAAGTTTTACAAGTGTTGTATACTTTTTTTTTTTACATTAGCAAATCCTGCAGCTAAAACAATGTGTTAGATATAATTATTCTACTTAAACTACTCTTACAGAAATTGTAATTAAAGCTTAGTATCTTATTGTAGGTAATTAAAAGTCTTGAAAAATGAGAAATTGTTTTCATTTTTATAAATGCAATTCTATGACCATATTTATTACTTTGTTTAAACAATCTTCCTAAGTATATAAACTGATGCTCTTTGTAAATGTGCAACATGGAATATCTCCCATTCTGTGAAATGTCATGAACTTAAGAAGGCATATAGTTGAAGAAATGGATGCTCCTGGGATGCATTTTGTTAATCCTTGCTCTCATTATGCTAATACTGTATTTTGATGGTGTGTTCCATTAGTCAAACTAGGTAAATCTGTCTCGTTTTCCATCAGACAGGTTTTCATTCTACGGATAAATAAAGGTGATTAGGCAACGAAACACTTATAGCCAGCTGACAACTGGGACATAAGCTAAAATCTTTTTGGGCACATTCAGGTGTTTCCTTAACTTAGACAAGAATCTTCAATCTTCATGAATTTTGAAGAGAATTCTGAGGTCAGGATTCTGATCTCAGACATCTCTTAGGTGTTTAGGGTCATCTAAGACTTGGAGGGTGTGTTCACCAAGTTCTCAAGTATGAGAGACACAGACTTCTTATCTTCTGGGGCTCCATCTTCTTCACCATTGACCCCACTAAGAAATAGTGTACTCTTAAAGAATTACCATCCCTTGTCCAACAGGAATCTGCATTCTAAAATGAAGTATACATATTCAGAAATTAGGTATATGTTGAAGATTTCAGCAACAGTGTTTCTCTTCCAAGAAGTTCCTGACATATGTACTGCTTGAAAATTTAGGAGTCTTAGAACATAAGGGGTGGAAGAAAAATAATGGAATATCTAGCAAAGGAGAAGACAGTAGCAAAGCAAGTCAGGGTTTCTTTTTGAAGTAGGTCTGGTGGTGACTACTCTCTGGTGTATTATCTGATTCAGGAGGGTAAAGTAGAACAGAAATGTTATAGCTGCATGGGCAGATAATTCAAGTATTTATTTTTCATAAGCTTGCCATTGATGCTCAGTTAGGCCACTTTTTTATTGTGAAAAATTCACTATTGATTTTTTTTTTTTCCCAGAAGATGGCAGATCTTTAAGAATCTGTTTGAATATGGCTTGGATTTACCTATTGTTAACTCTCTTCTGCAATTTATCAACAAAGGAGGGGTGAAAATGAATCTACCCAAGTGTGATTATCACTATATCCTTCTCTTTCCACATATTTATTCATTGAAAAATAGAGGGAGGGAGACTTGCTGCAGACTTAGTTATTTAGAATTTGTTCTGTGTTTATACAACCAATCTCCTCCACATTCTCTCTACTTTGCCTTTTATACTGCTCCTTTCAATCAGCTAACTGTAAACATAATCATTGCTTTTCAAAAAATTAATTCAGTAATATGCCTCAGAACCCCTACTCCCACAGTTTGATCACACTATTCTTGGATAGGTCAGATTAAAAAAAAAAAAAAAAAAAAGATTCTAAACTCAAGGATTATACAATAAGTATTAAGAATCCTTGCTCATGTGTCTTTGGGTCAGCTAGGGTTCAGTTAATCTAGGTCAAGCTTGAGCTGGCTTCATTCCAAACTTCAGGATAAGTTCACACATACCTTATATTGTTTTATTTTTTGTAATGAAGAAAATGGAAGTTCTATCTTAGTCTTCTGAGACTGAATTTTACCTTCTATATGTGTGATATCTGAGTTTACCACTGATTGTTATGAAAGTACAGCAATGCATAACACTTTCTATACTGTGGTGCACTTACCTGGTGGATCTTTATATATATATATATATATATATATATAT
>NW_011494849.1:1643706-1646445 GCF_000754665.1 Bison bison bison
CACTTCAGTCGTGTCCGACTCTGTGTGACCCCATAGACGGCAGCCCACCAGGCTCCCCCGTCCCTGGGATTCTCCAAGCAAGAACACTGGAGTGGGTTGCCATTTCCTTCTCCAATGCATGAAAGTGAAAAGAGAAAATGAAGTTGCTCAGTCGTGTCCAACTCTTAGCAACCCCATGGACTGTAGCCCACCAGGCTCCTCCGTCCATGGGATTTTCCAGGCAAGAGTACTGGAGTGGGGTGCCATTGCCTTAAGGAATACTTGTAAGATTTTAATTAAGTGATGAAGTTGCATTGTAATTCAAAACAAAAAACAAGCCAGGTTATCGTGTAAGAAATGGACACATCAGAGCAATGTCAAAACGAAGCACTCCCATGGGCAGTCTCTCTGAGCTCCTCTGATTGAGATTGACTCTGAAAAACTTCTGTGAAGTTTGTAAAATCAGTGGTGGAAACATAAATACCCTTTCATATTGATCTCAATAAGGCAGCTGTGAGCAGTGGGATGATGAGTGACCTTAATTCCCTGCCCAAGATTTGAACCTGGGGAGCCTGGCTGGGGTGGCTCAGATGGTAAAGAATACACTTGCAATGCAGGATACAAGTGTTTGATCCCTGGGTTGGGAAGATCCACTGGAGAAGGGCACAGCAACCCACTACAGTATTATTGCATGCAGAATTTCAATCACAGATGAGCCAGGTGGGCTACAGTCCATGGGGTCGCCAAGAGTTGGACATAACTAAGTGACTAAGACACACACACACAGACTCAATGAAAACCAGGAATCTTAGCCACCAAACCTGCTAGGGCTAGAGGCTAAAAGCTGTTTTCCCTGTATCTCTGTCCCCAGTGAAAAATTCCTTTATCATGGAGGCAGAAACTGTAAACGAAGATACAAAGTTTATTATTAGAGATGTAGCAGAGCAAGAAGTGAGAGAGTACATAGAGAAACTTCTTGTTAATAGAGAAGCAAGGCTGAGACACACACTCAGAGAGAAAGAGTGTGGGCATCCCTCCGAGTGAGGGGGAGTGCAGTAAGCAGGTAGTTAAGTCATTTATATAGGTCAGTTCTTTCAGGTTTTATCTATCTGTAGGCAATTATATGGTTTCTTTTTCCACACTTGACCTACCCTGGGGCACAACCCTGGATGAGCAAGCACCCACCACTCCCCACCCGCCACCCCCTCCAAGAAGGATCTCGGAGTGAAGCCTTCTGGGAAGAATAAGACTCATTATAGCCTGCCACTATCACTTGGAATTTGACCCAGATGAAGCCTTCCTGAACATGTGTAATGTCTCCCTTGTCTCAAAAAGAGGAGGAAGGAGGTCCCTTAATCCTTTACTCAAATAAGGTTGTGCCCTTCTTTGTCTTTGCCTTGACTATTTCTTTGACTATTGCCATGACTATTATATTAAGATGCTTAAAAGAGACAAACACTGGCTATTTAACCTGCTTATGTCGTTACTTTCATTTTCCAGAGCAAACAAGAAGCTGTAAATGCCTTAAGTGGAGCCCACCTATCCACTGTCTCAGAAAATGCCAACAGTTTTAAGTATTCAGCCTGAAGCCCACTTTACACCCCATGAAATGTGAACAGGAGACCAGCTGTAAACATCTAAATTGGAGCCCATCTGTATCTAACATCAATATGTTTTGTTTCTAGGTCTTTGAGACTATTGAATCTGTCAGCTTGCACCTTCTTCAGGACTTCAGATCATCAATATAAACCACTATCAGTAGTCAAGTCTTTGATGCAGATACATAAAGAAAAGAGTATCTTGGAAAAAGTTTATACATGAACTACATTAATTTATTGCACAATTTTCTAAATTCAGTTCAAGTTTAGTTTACTTTTAAATAGTAGAACAGATGGGAATATACATCCAAGGTAGGACTCTTTGGAATTGATTGATTCAAATCCCCTTTTGTGCTCTAAGGTCAAGTATCATCTAGTCCCAGTGTTTCCAAATTTTTGATGCCACTGCCTGTATAAAAATTACCAGAGGAGGTAGATATATTCCTAAGTATTTTATTCTTTTTGTTGCAATGGTGAATGGAATTGTTTCCTTAATTTCTCTTTCTGTTTTCTCATTATTAGTGTATAGGAATGCAAGGGATTTCTGTGTGTTGATTTTATATCCTGCAACTTTACTATAATCATTGATTAGTTCTAAAGACCTATATATAGAAAACTATAAAACACTGGTGAAAGAAATCAAAGAGGACACTAATAGATAGACAAATATACCATGTCCATGGATTGGAAGAATCAATGTAGTGAAAATGAGTATACTATCCAAAGCAATTTATAGATTCAATGCAATCCCTATCAAGCTACCAACAGTATTCTTCACAGAGCTAAAACAAATAACTTCACAATTTGTATGGAAATACAAAAAACCTCGAATAGCCAAAGCTATCTTGAGAAAGAAGAATGGAACTGGAGGAATCAACCTGCCTGACTTCAGGCTCTACTACAAAGCTGCAGCCATCAAGACAGTATGGTACTGGCACAAAGACAGAAATATAGATCAATGGAACAAAATAGAAAGCCCAGAGATAAATCCACGCACCTATGGACACCTTATCTTTGACAAAGGAGGCAAGAACATACAATGGATTAAAGACAATCTCTTTAACAAGTGGTACTGGGAAAACTGGTCAACCACTTGTAAAAGAATGAAACTAGACCACTTTCTAACACCATACACAAAAATAAACTCAAAACGGATTAAAGA
>NW_011494849.1:1646545-1649914 GCF_000754665.1 Bison bison bison
GACATACATCACAGCAGGATCCTCTATGACCCACCTCCCAGAATATCGGAAATAAAAGCACAAATAAACAAATGGGACCTAATTAAACTTAAAAGCTTCTGCACAACAAAGGAAACTATAAGCAAGGTGAAAAGACAGCCTTCAGAATGGGAGAAAATAATAGCAAATGAAGCAACTGACAAACAACTAATCTCAAAAATATACAAGCAACTCCTACAGCTCAATTCCAGAAAAGTAAATGACCCAATCAAAAAATGGGCCAAAGAACTAAATAGACATTTCTCCAAAGAAGACATACAGATGGCTAACAAACACATGAAAAGATGCTCAACATCACTCATTATCAGAGAAATGCACATCAAAAGCACTATGAGGTACCATTTCACGCCAGTCAGAATGGCTGCGATCCAAAAGTCTACAAGCAATAAATGCTGGAGAGGATGTGGAGAAAAGGGAACCCTCTTACACTGTTGGTGGGAATGCAAACTAGTACAGCCACAATGGAGAACAGTGTGAAGATTCCTTAAAAAACTGGAAATAGAACTGTCTTATGACCCAGCAATCCCACTTCTGGGCATACACACTGAGGAAACCAGAATTGAAAGAGACACGTGTACCCCAGTGTTCATCGCAGCACTATTTATAATAGCCAGGACATGGAAGCAACCTAGATGCCCATCAGCAAATGAATGGATAAGAAAGTGTGGTACATATACACAATGGAGTATTACTCAGCCATTAAAAAGAATACATTTGAATCAGTTCTAATGAGGTGGATGAAACTGGAGCCTATTATACAGAGTGAAATAAGCCAGAAAGAAAAACACCAATACAGTATACTAACACATATATATGGAATTTAGAAAGATGGTAACAATAACCCTGTATACGACACAGCAAAAGAGACACTGATATATAGAACAGTCTAATGGACTCTGTGGGAGAGGGAGAGGGTGAGATGATTTGGGAGAATGGCATTGAAATATGTATAATATCATATATGAAATGAGTCGCCAGTCCAGGTTCGATGCACGATACTGTATGCTTGGGGCTGGTGCACCTGGATGACCCAGAGAGATGGTATGGGGAGGGAGGAGGGAGGAAGGTTCAGGATGGGGAACACTCCTGTGTATGCCTGTGGTGGATTCATTTCTATATATGGCAGAACAAGTCAATATTGTAAAGTTTAAAAATAAAATAAAATTTTTAAAAAATTACCAGAGGAGCTTGTTGAAAATACAGATTTTTTTTTTAATATACCCTCTAACATTGGTGGAGATGGTTGGTTGGCATCACCGAGTCAATGGACATGAGTTTGAGCAGGTTATGGGAGTTGGTGATGTACAGGGAAGCCTGGCATGTGGCAGTCTTTGGGGTTGCAAAGAGACTGAGTGACTGAACTGAAGTGAACTGAATATTGATTTACTGAATAACAAATTCTTAGAATAGATACTGTCATCTTTTCAAAAACATCTCAAGAGGATTAAAATGATCAGAGAAGTTTGGAGAGCACCAACCTAGTGACCATCTTAAAACTGAGCAAACCCTGATATTCATAGAGGTCCAGTGAGTGTAGTCCAAACTGGGGCAATAAATATGGATTCATGTAGTCAGAGGCAAGGGGTCTTATAGTTTTTAATAACTGTTAACAATTATAACTTTGAATGTCTTGCTGCCTTTTTATGTTTATTATCTTTAATTCTATAACTGGTTGAATAGCTGAGATCATTGTGTAAGGCACTGACAGTGTACAGTGCTTAATGTATCAATAATATGTGCACAGCACACTCATACACTCCAAAATCACAATTGTATATCCACATAGTGACAGTAATTTAAATAATTTGACTTGTGAAAAATGAAAATAAATGGCAGAGAGATAATCAGTGATGGGTTTATTGCAGTGGAAAAATAAAGCTTAGGTGGGGGAAACAGTGGAAACAGTGTCAGATTTTATTTTTCTGGGCTCCAAAACCACTGCAGATGGTGATTGCAGCCATGAAATTAAAAGACACTTAATTCTTGGAAGGAAACTTATGATGATCCTAGATAGGATATTCAAAAGTAGAGACATTACTTTGCCAACAAAGGTCCGTCTAGTCAAGGCTATGGTTTTTCCAGTAGTCATGTATGGATGTTAGAGTTGGACTGTAAAGAAAGCTGTGCGCCAAAGAATTGATGCTTTTGAACCGTGGTGTTGGAGAAGACTCTTGCGGGTCCCTTGGACTGCAAGGAAATCAAACCAGTCCATTCTAAAAGAGATCAGTCCCGGGTGTTCTTTGGAAGGAATGATGCTAAAGCTGAAACTCCAATACTTTGGCCACCTCATGTGAAGAGTTGACTCATTGGAAAAGACTCCGAGGGATCGGTGGCAGGAGGAAAAGGGGGTGACAAAGGATGAAATGGCTGGATGGCATCACCAACTCGATGGACGTGAGTCTGAGTGAACTCTGGGAGTTGGTGATGGACAGGGAGGCCTGGTGTGCTGCAATTCATGGGGTTGCAAAGAGTCGGACACGACTGAACAACTGAATGGAACTGATCTGAGGGCAAAGAGAAGAGGAATGCATTACCAGGGCAAGTATCAGTTTACCTAAGAAAGGTACGTTTATTTGTCCAGAATGACTCTCTCTAGAATACACAGCTAGAAATCAGGTTGTGCCAATCAAGGAAGCAGTGATAAATGACACTGTTTTCAGTAAGGCAGTTTGGTTCAAACATTGGAGGAAATGTGGTTTCCCAACCATGCATTTCAGTAAATTACATTACCCTCTTGATTAACACACATTCTTGTATTCATCACAGATGTCTTTGGCATTGTGTAGATTCTTTAAGTGTTTCTGCTAATCACTTTACATTAATAGTGATAGCTGACTACAGACTACAAGATCAGTTATAAGCAGCATATAAATAGGATGCAAAGAAAGGCAATGCCAAAGAATGCTCAAACTACCACACAATTGCACTCATCTCCCATGCTAGTAAAGTAATGCTCAAAATTCTCCAAGCCAGGCTTCAGCAATATGTGAACCGTGAATTTCCTGATGTTCAAGCTGGTATTAGAAAAGGCAGAGGAACCAGAGATCAAAATGCCAACATTTGCTGGATCATGGAAAAAGCAAGAAAGTTCCAGAAAAACATCTATTTCTGCTTTATTGACTATGCCAAAGGCTTTGACTGTGGATCACAATAAACTGTGGAAAATTCTGAAAGAGATGGGAATACCAGAACACCTGATCTGCCTCTTGAGAAATTTGTATGCAGGTCAGGAAGCAACAGTTAGAACTGGACATGGAACAACAGATGTCCATCAGCAGATGAATGGATAAGAAAGCTGTGGTACATATACACAATGGAGTATTACTCCTG
>NW_011494849.1:1650073-1655642 GCF_000754665.1 Bison bison bison
CTCCAAAATCACTGCAGATGGTGACTGCAGCCATGAAATTAAAAGACGCTTACTCCTTGGAAGGAAAGTTATGACCAACCTAGGTAGCATATGCAAAAGCAGAGACAATACTTTGCCAAAAAGGTTCGTCTAGTCAAGGCTACGGTTTTTCCTGTGGTCATGTATGGATGTGAGAGTTGGACTGTGAAGAAGGCTGAGTGCCGAAGAATTGATGCTTTTGAACTCTGGTGTTGGAGAAGACTCTTGAGAGTCCCTTGGACTGCAAGGAGATGCAACCGGTCAATTCTAAAGGAGATCAGCCCAGGGATTTCTTTGGAAGGAATGATGCTAAAGCTGAAACTCCAGTACTTTGGCCACCTCATGCGAAGAGTTGACTCATTGGGAAAGACTTTGATGCTGGGAAGGATTGGGGCCAAAAGGATAAGGGGACGACAGACGATGAGATGGCTGGATGGCATCACTGACTCGAAGGACGTGAGTCTCAGTGAACTCCGGGAGTTGGTGATGGACCAGGAGGCCTGGCATGCTGCGATCCATGGGGTCGCAAAGAGTTGGACACGACTGAGTGACTGATCTTATCTGATAGTTAAAATAGGGATATTGGGGTAATTTTTTTCCAATAGACTTATTGTTTGAGTAAGGAAAATGAGTCCTAGAGAAAGAAAGCTTTTTCCCCAAACCTAGGATAACAGGTCTTTTTCTTTCTAAGCCTGTGTTTTATCTCTTTGACATTCTGCCCACAACCCCTCCCTCCCATCCAAACCTCACAAGATTTAGTTTTGCTGTTTTGGTGGACTTGTACCAGAATTCCTTAGCTCAGATTTTGGTCATTTTTCTTGAATCCTTTCATTCAAACCACATACACATATCAAATGTTCATTATGTAAGAACCTTAAGTCTAAACACTAGAAAATAGCCTTAACTATTAATACAATCATGGTGAACTATCATTCTTTAAAGAAAATTGAAAAAAGGGAAAAAAAAAAAAATGAAGAGGGGAAAGTCTGACCATGCTGAATTTCTGTGTTTGGTAGTATTTCTTTGTTCTATATATTTCAGAAAATTATGATGAAACATTAGAACAAATATAATCATAATGATAAATAACAACTTGTTTCCGTAGAATGTGTCATTCTCTTATTTGTTCACTTCAAGACACCCTATGAGATCGTTATTATTGTCTTCACTGTGCAGATGAGAATTTTTGAAATCACACATCTTGGATTGTTATTTTTTACTATTTATCACTGGCTTCCCAGAAAACCTTCCTGCTCCACAGTTTCTTCATTGCATTTTTTACTTCTGCATTTCTCAGTGTGTAAATCAGGGAGTTTAACACAGGAGTGATGATCATATAAAACACAGCCACCATCTTATCCTCTGAAAAGCCACCATCTTATCCTCTGAAAAGGTAGTATCAGGATGCATATACATGAAAGTACAGGGACCAAAAATGATGATGACCACGGCGTTGTGGGCGCCACAGGTAGAGAGAGCTTTGTGCCTGCCTTCTTCTGGCTGCTTTCTCAGGGACACCAGGATGATGGTATAGGAGATTAGCAAAATGACAAATCTCCCCAAAGTGATGGTACCACTGTTGGCTGTCACAACAGCACCAACAACATATGTGTCTGTGCAGGCGAGTTTTAGCATGGGGTGAAGATCACAAAAGTAGTAATCAATCCCATTGGGTTCACAAAAGGGTAGTTGGACTACCAGAGCCACTTGGATGATGGAGTGTAAGAACCCACCTATCCAAGTCCGCAGCAGCATTTTATTGCATCTGTCTCAATCCATGATGGTCATATAATGTAGGGGTTTACAAATAGCCACATAACAATCATAGGCCATTACAGTAAGGATGAAGATCTCAGTACAACCAAAGAAATGTACCCCAAAGAGTTGCAACATGCACCCTGTGTAGGAGATCATTTTCCTTTTGGCTAGTAGGTCCACAATCATCTTAGGATCTATGACCAAAGAGTAACAAATATCCACAAAAGACAAGTAGTTGAGAAAGAAATACAGAGGAGACTTGAAAATGTTGCCCACACAAACCGTCAGTATGATGAGGAGGTTTCCCAGCAGAATGACCATGTAGAAGAAAGAAAACACCACAAAACACACTTCTTCAACCTCTATGTTCTGGGAAAGACCCCAGAAAACAAATTCAGTTACATTGATTATTTTTCCATGGAATTAATTTAGCAGGCCAAGTTCCCAAGAGACAATTACATTACCTGAAAGAAAGAAAAGAAAAAAAAAAGTAACAAAGACCAGCAACATTTATTTTTAACTCAAAACAAATGAATAACCAGAATTGATAAAAATGAAAAAATGGGTACTTACCTCTGCTTAGCATGTATACCTAAAGAAATAGAAGTACCCATATTCTACATATTTTGATCATCTTATGTCAAGATGATAGTCCTTTCATTAATTCAGATTTAGATACAAAGTCCAAAGAGATAAAGTAAATCCTCTAAATCACACATTTAACCAACCCTCTGACTTCCCTCATGTTTCATAAAGATTCTTTCATCTATTCCTAACAATTTGCTTCTTTCTAATCTGTCTAAGACACTCAACTGAAATTTGAAACAACTTTTAAGTTTGGGAATATGACAACATCTATATCCTGAAAATATCCATCTTACGTTTGAAACACACACACACACGCCCATATTTTCCTATCTGAATACTGGTATGAGTGTTCAAATAGTTGGCTGGATGACGTTGCAGAGTCTTCTTCTTAAGAAACTGTGATATTTGTATACATGCATTTTTGTTCCCATATTTGATATCAAACTCTCATAATAAAGAGTGATGTGATATAGTAGAAAGGAAAGCAAAATTATGCAAATCTGATTCTGAGATATTGGGGCTGTACCTCTAGATAAATTGTTAAGCTTCATGGGGCTTCTGTTATCCCACTTGCAAAATGAGAAAGTTTTTATTTCACTATGATCTATAATATAAATAGCTATTTCTACTATGAAATTAAAAAAAAAAAAATTCTTTCAGCTTGAAATAGCCATAAAAACCTGAAAAGGAGGCAGAAATTAAAGAAAACAGTGAAAGAAACTGATGGAGTAGTTACTTTACAGTGTTGTGTTCATTTCTGCAGTACAGCAAAGTGAATAAGACACACATATACACATATCCCCTCTTTTGTGGATTTCTTTACCATTTAGGTCACCACAGAGCACTGACTAGAGATCTTAGTGCTATACACGAGGATTGTCATTAGTTATCAATTTTATTCATAGCAATATACATATGTCAAGCCCAATCTCCCAATTCAACCCACTCTACATCCCCCGTTGGTATTCATACTTTGTTCTCTACATTTGTCACTCTATTTCTGCGTTGCAAATAAGTTTATCTATACCATTAAAAGATTAGGATGGGTAGATACATTGTGATAAAGTCACACAATGGAATATTATTTTCCAGTAATAATGAGTGAACTAGAGCTACTCAACATAACAAATTTTCACAAAAACTTATTGTAGAGTAAAAGAAGCCACCTACACAAAACGTGGCTCTGTATCATTCTGTTATATCAGACTTAAAAGGGATCAAATTTAAAAGAAACTGTTGGAGGCACATCAAGATGGGTTTGATTTAAATGGAGGGGAGGAAAATCTTACCTTCAAACTCAGTGATTGAGGATTCCCCAGGAATTGCATTGCTTTGGTATTTTATATACTTATCTGTTAACATCAATAAATAAATAAATATGTTCTAGCTCTGTGAAAAATACCATTGGTAGCTTGATAGGGATTGCACTGAATCTATAGATTGCTTTGGGTAATATACTCATTTTCACTGTATTGATTCTTCTGATCCATTTCACAATTTGTATGGAAATACAAAAAAAAAACCTCGAATAGCCAAAGCAATCTTGAGAAAGAAGAATGGAACTGGAGGAATCAGCCTGCCTGACTTCAGGCTCTACTATAAAGCCACAGTCATCCAGACAGTAGGGTACTGGCACAAAGACAGAAATATAGATCAATGGAACAAAATAGAAAGCCCAGAGGTAAATCCATGCACCTATGGATACCTTTTCTTTGACAAAGGAGGCAACAATATACAATGTAGTAAAGACAATCTCTTTTACAAGTGGTGTTGGGAAAACTGGTCAACCACTTGTAAAAGAATGAAACTAGAACACTTTCTAACACCACACACAAAAATAAACTCAAAATGGATTAAAGATCTAAACATAAGACCAGAAACTATAAAACTCCTAGAAACTATACAACATAGGCAAAACACGGTCTGACATAAATCACAGCAGGATCCTCTATGACCCACCTCCCAGAATATTGGAAATAAAAGCACAAATAAACAAATGGGACCTAATTAAAATTAAAAGCTTCTGCATAACAAAGGAAACTATAAGCAAGGTGAAAAGACAGCCTTCAGAATGGAAGAAAATAATAGCAAATGAAGCAACTGACAAACAACTAATCTCAAAAATATACAAGCAACTCCTACAGCTCAATTCCAGAAAAATAAACAACCCAATCAAAAAATGGGCTAAAGACCTAGATAGACATTTCTCCAAAGAAGATATACAGATGGCTAACAAACACATGAAAAGATGCTCAAAATCACTCATTATCAGAGAAATGCACATCAAAACCACTATGAGGTACCATTTCACACCAGTCAGAATGGCTGCAATCCAAAAGGCTACAAGCAATAAATGCTGGAGAGGGCGTGGAGAAAAAGGAACCTTCGTACACTGTTGGTGGGAATGCAAACTAGCACAGCCACTATGGAGAACAGTGTGGAGAGTTTTCCTTAAAAAACTGGAAATAGAACTGCCTTATGACACAGCAATCCCACTGCTGGGCATACACACCGAGGAAACCAGAATTGAAAGAGACACGTGTATCCCAATGTTCATCACAGCACTGTTTCTAATATCCAGGACATGGAAGCAACCTAGATGTCCATCAGCAGATGAATGGATAAGAAAGCTGTGGTACATATACACAATGGAGTATTACTCAGCCATTAAAAAGAAGACATTTGAATCAGTTCTAATGAGGTGGATGAAACTGGAGCCTATTATACAGAGTGAAGTAAGCCAGAAGGAAAAACACCAATACAGTATACTAACGCATATATATGGAATTTAGAAAGATGATAACAATAACCCTGTGTACGAGACAGCTAAAGAGACACTGATGTATAGAACAGTCTTTTGGACTCTGTGGAAGAGGGAGAGGGTGGGGGGATTTGGGAGAATGGCATTGAAACATGTAAAATATCATGTATGAAACGAGATGCCAGTCCAGGTTTGATGCACGATACTGGATGCTTGGGGCTGGTGCACTGGGACGACCCAGAGGGATGGTGTGAGGAGGGAGGAGGGTTCAGGATTGGGAGCACGTGTATACCTGTGGCGGATTCATTTTGATATTTGGCAAAACTAATACAATTATATAAAGTTTAAAAATAAAATAAAATTAAAAAAAAAGAATGCATTTGAATCAGTTCTAATGAGATGGATGAAACTGGAGCCTATTATACAGAGTGAAGTAAGCCAGAA
>NW_011494849.1:1655742-1659040 GCF_000754665.1 Bison bison bison
GAGGGAGGTGGGAGGTGGTTCAGGATGGGGAACACTTGTACACCCATGGTGGATTCATGTTGATGTATGGCAAAATCAATACAATATTGTAAAGTAATTAGCCTTCAATTAAAATAAATAAATTTATATTAAAAAATAAAAATAAACATCAACAACAAAAAAAATAGATATGCTGCTCCTGCTGCTAAGTCGTTTCAATCGTGTCTGACTCTGAGACTGGTTAGATGGCATCCCACCAGGCTCCCCCATCCCTGGGATTCTCCAGGCAAGAAAACTGGAGTGGGTTGCCATTTCCTTCTCCAATGAATGAAAATGAAAATTGAAAGTGAAGTCGCTCAGTGGTGCCCGACTCTGAGCGACCCCATGGACTGCAGCCTACCAGGCTCTTCCGTCCATGAGATTTTCCAGGCAAGAGTACTGGAGTGGGGTGCCATTGTCTTCTCCAAAATAGTTACGACTCATTCCTTAATCTCAGTAGTCCTTCATATTTACTTATAATGGATAACTCTCCAGTGGTGTAATGTCAGACACTCTAGTGAGGTCATTGCAGCGTATGTTCAAATAAGGGGCATGGGGAATACTTTTGATTAAAGCCCCTATAAAGCTGTTATTCAAGCCAAGCTACAGATGTATTAATAAATGATTCCTTTAGTTCTGGTTTAGGATAGGATTACACAGTGTCTTAGGTAATCATCAGGAATTCTATCGACCTGAGGACACATTCCCCAAAGATCTGTTAATTCCAACTGAACTCTGTGCTCTGAGGTATGTTTTGTAGCAACGTTGTTCCTGATCTGTATATTAGACTTGATAGCATAGTCATTCCAGGCGTGCCTTCTCTTTTACAGTAGAAATAATGATAAAAACTGTAATATATATAATGATAACCCAATTCAGACTTGAATACATCCCTTAAAACTTTCT
This sequence comes from Bison bison bison, assembly GCF_000754665.1. Lineage (NCBI taxonomy): Eukaryota > Metazoa > Chordata > Mammalia > Artiodactyla > Bovidae > Bison > Bison bison. The sequence continues at coordinate 1,656,667 of NW_011494849.1, forward strand.
CACTTTGCAGGGGGGATAACAGAAGCCCCATGAAGCTATCTTAAAACCAGATTGCATTAATTTTTATTTTCTTTCTCCTACACTGCATATCTCGATATGAGAGTTTGATATCAAATAGGGGGTCCAAAAATTCATGTACACTCTCATTCTCCTTTTGCTTTTCCTCCTGAATTAAACAAAACATTTTATTCTCCATTCAGAGAGTCCTTCAGTTTAAGAGACTTCAAATCATAGCAGTTTTTGACAACTGTGAATAATGTGTCTTGGTTATCATCTAAAAGAAACTGGTCATTTAAAATCAAACCTGGGGATTCTGTCTCCATTGTCCATCCAGCAAGGTCCAGGGGGAAAGCTTCTTTCTCCCAGAATCAAGATCCACCTCAAAGAATTTCTTCCTCCACATTCTTAACATGTCAAACATACTAACACCTCATTCTCTTTTGAAAGTCAAGCATTTTCCTACTCATATGTCATTAGTATCCATCTCATAGTCTGGTTTGCATGCATTTCATCATTTTATTATCATCTTAAAAATTTTTTTCTCCCCCTATTTATAAGAATATTGTCTTGCAATTACAAGTATTCAAAATATAGAAATTTGATAAAATTCTCTCTTTTTCAGAAACCTTCAATGTTAGTTTTAGAATTGAAAAATCTCACCAGTATTGTCCACAGCGTGGATTTTGCTTTATTTTTCTATCACTCCTGACATAATTTGGATGCAACTATTCAAAACATAGTTAAGAGCAATACCTTAAGAATTGCTTTGTGAATAATTGGTTTCAGAGAACCCCTGAGCCCAGAAATTCAAAAATTGGTAGAATTGTATTGTTCCTGGTCTGTCTCTCACCAACTAAAATCTGCCATTTTGCAGTACTGATGGCAATAAATCCTGTTTTCTCTACTTCTTATATGGCCATTTTAAAGAGAATGATACAAAATGTTAATGACCTTGGGGAAAATCTTTCTCCTAAAGTACCCTCTAAAATCAGGCTGTGAAAAGAGACAAAGAAGGACACTACATAATGATCAAAGGGTCAATCCAAGAAGAGATATAACAATTATAAATATATATGCACCCAATGTAGGAGCACCAAAACATGTAAGACAAATGCTAACAAGTATGAATGGGGAAATTAACAATAACACAATAATAGTGGGAAACTTTAATACCCCACTCACACCTATGGATAGATCAACTAAACAGAAAATGAACAAGGAAATACAAACTTTAAATTATACAATAGACCAGTTAGACCTAATTGATATCTATAGGACATTTCACCCCAAAATAATGAATTTCACCTTTTTCTCAAGCACATACAGAACCTTATCCAGGATAGATCACATCCTGGGCCATAAATCTAGCCTTGGTAAGTTCCAAAAAATTGAAATCATTCCAAGCATCTTTTCTGACCACAATGAGTAAAATTAGATCTCAATTACAGGAGAAAACCTATTAAAAATTCCAACATATAGAGGCTGAACAACACACTGCTGAATAAACCAACAAATCACAGAAGAAATAAAAAAAATCAAAATATGCATAGAAATGAATGAAAATGAAAACACAACAACCCAAAACCTGTGGGACACAGTAAAAGCAGTGCTATGGGGAAAGTTCATAACTATACAGGCATACCTCAAGAAACAAGTCAAATAAATAACCTAACTATACACCTAAAGCAACTAGAAAAGGAAGAAATGAAGAACATCAGGGTTAGTAGAAGGAAAGAAATCTTAGAAATTAGGGCAGAAAGAAATGCAAAAGAAACAAAAGAGACCATAGCAAAAATCAACAAAGCCAAAAGCTGGTTCACTGAAAGGATAAATAAAATTGGCAAACCATTATCCAGACTCATCAAGAAACAAAGGGAGAAAAATCAAATCAATAAAATTAGAAATGAAAATGGAGAGATCACAACAGACAACACACAAATACAAAGGATCATAAGAGACTACTATTAGCAATTGTATGCCAATAAAATGGACAATGTGGAAGAAATGGACAAATTCTTAGAAAAGTACAACTTTCCAAAACTGAACCAGGAAGAAATAGAAAATCTTAACAGACCCATTACAAGCACGTAAATTGAAACTAATCAGAAATCTTCCAGCAAACAAAAGCCCAGGTCCAGACGGCTTCACAGCTGAATTCTACCAAAAATTTAGAGAAGAGCTAACACCTATCCTACTCAAACTCTTCCAGAAATTTGCAGAGGAAGGTACATTTCCAAACTCATTCTATGAGGTCACCATCACCCTAATACCAAAACCTGACAAAGATGCCACAAAAAAAGAAAACTACAGGCCAATATCACTGATGAACATAGATGTAAAAATCCTTAACAAAATTCTACCAATCAGAATCCAA
>NW_011494849.1:1659437-1662950 GCF_000754665.1 Bison bison bison
TAAAAGCTATATATGACAAACCCACAGCAAACATTATCCTCAATGGTGAAAAATTGAAAGCATTTCCCCTAAAGTTAGGAACAAGACAAGGATGCCCACTTTCACCACTACTATTCAACATAGTTTCGGAAGTCTTGTCCATAGCAATTAGAGCAGAAAAAGAAATAAAAAGGAATCCAAATGGGAAAAGAAGAAGTAAAACTCTCACTGTTTGCAGATGACGTGATCCTCTACATAGAAAACCCTAAAAACGACAGAATGATCTTTCTTCATTTTCAAAGCAAACCATTCAATATCACAGTAATCCAAGTTTATGCCCCAAACAGTAACACTGAAGAAGCTGAAGTCGAATGGTTCTATGAAGACCTACAAGACTTTCTAGAACTAACACCCAAAAAAGATGTCCTTTTCACTATAGGAGACTGGAATGCAGAAGTAGGAAGTCAAGAAACACCTGGATTTGGCTTTAGAATATGGAATGAAGCAGAACAAAGACTAATAGAGTTTTGCCGAGAGAACGCACTGGTCATAGACAAACCCTCTTCCAACAACACAAGAGATGACTCTACACATGGACATCAACAGATGGTCAACACCGAAATCAGATTGATTATATTCTTTGCAGCCAAAGATGGAGAAGCTCTATACAGTCAGCAAAAACAAGACCGGGAGCTGACCGTGGTTCAGATCATGAACTCCTTATTTCAAAATTCAGTCTTAAATTGAAGAAAGTAGGGAAAACCACTAAACCATGCAGGTATGGCCTAAATCAAATGCCTTATGATTATAGAGTGGAAGAAAGAAATAGATTTAAGGGACTAAATCTGATATATATAGTACCTGATGAACAATGGATGGAGGTTCATGACATTGTATAGGAGACAGGGATCCAGATCATCCCTATGGAAAAGAAATTATAAATTATCCTAATTTGTGGATTTTCTTTTTTGTGTGTGTGTGAATTTCCTTTTATTTTAAAAATGGGGATGATACATTGGGTGTGCAGGACAACTTGACATATTTTAATTTAAGCTGTTTTACAACTTATGCTTTTCATCATATCTCATAAATAACGGTCTATCTCAAGGCCATTTTTTTTTGAATATACATATACATAGATGTAACTTCTAGACCTCTAATTCATTTGCATTAATTTTTGTGTATAGTATGTGGTAGTGTTTCTGGCTCATATATTTTTTTTTCATATAGATATCCAATGATTGAAAACTGATAAAGGTCAGTGTACATTCCAATCCCAAAGAAAGGCAATGTCAAAGAATGTTCAAACTACTGCACAATTGCACTCAACTCATACACTAGTAAAGAAATGCTCAAAATTCTCCAAGCCAGGCTTCAGCAATATGTGAAACATGAACTTCCAGATGTTCAAGCTGGTTTTAGAAAAGGCAGAGGAACCAGAGATCAAACTGCCAACATCTGCTGGATCATAAAAAACAGCAAGAGAGTTCCAGAAAACCATCTATTTCTGCTTTATTGACTATCCCAAAGCCATTGACTGCGTGGATGACAATAAACTGTGGGATATTCTGAAAGAGATGGGAATATCAGACCACCTGACCTGCCTTTTGAGAAACCTATATGCAGGTCAGGAAGCAACAGTTAGAACGGGACATGGAACAACAGACTGGTTCCAAATATGAAAAGGAGTACGTCAAGGCTGTATATTGTCACCCTGCTTATTTAACTTATATGCAGAGTACATCATGAGAAATGCTGGGCTGGAAGAAGCAAAACCTGGAATCAAGAGTGCTGGGAGAAATATCAATAACCTCAGATATGCACATGACACCAGCCTTATGGCAGAAAGTGAAGAACAACTAAAGAACCTCTTGATGAAAGTGAAAGAGGAGAGTGAAAAAGTTGGCTTAAAGCTCAACACTCAGAAAACTAAGATCATGGCATCTGGTCCCATTACTTCATGGGAAATAGATGGGGAAACAGTGGAAACAGTGTCAGACTTTATTTTTTGGAGCTCCAAAATCACTGCACACGATTATTGCAGCCATGAAATTAGAAGACGTTTACTCCTTGGAAGGAAGGTTATGACCAACATAGACAGCATATTGAAAAGCAGGGGCATTACTTTGCCAACAAAGGTCCATCTAGTCAAGGCTATGGTTTTTCCAGTAGTCATGTATGGATGTGAGAGTTGGACCATAAAGAAAGCTGAGTGCTGAAGAATTGATGCTTTTGAACTGTGGTGTTGTAGAAGACTCTTTAGAGTCCCTTGGACTACAAGGAGATCCAACCAGTCCATCCTAAAGGAGATCAGTCCTGGGTCTTCATTGGAAGGACTGATGTTGAAGCTGAAACTCCAATATTTTGACCACCTAATGCAGATAGCTGACTCATTTGAAAAGACTCTGATCCTGGGAAAGATTGAGGGCAGGAGGAGAAGAGGGCCACAGAGGATGACATGGTAGGATAGCATCACTGACACAATGGACATGGGTCTGTGTGGACTCTGGGCGTTGGTGATGGACAGGGAGGCCTGGCTTGCTACAGTTCATGGGGTCGCAAAGAGTCGGACATGACTGAGCCACTGAACTGAACAGATCCAGTTGATGAAGCATGTGTTCATAAAACTATTCTTTTTGCATTGAATTACCTTGATATTTTTGTTTAAAATTTATACATATATGTTTATTTATAAACATTCTGTCACGTTTCAACAGCACACAACTTAACTTACAGGAGCTTTATAGTTCATCTCGAATATTGGTAGAATAAGTTCTCCAGCTGTGTTCTTTCTTTGAACATGAGTTTCTATTCCATATAATTTTGAAACTGTATCTTTCTACACAAATTTCAAAAAAGAATTGTCCAAAACTCGACCAGGAAGAAATAGAAAATCTTAACAGACCCATCACAAGCATGGAAATTGAAACTGTAATCAAAAATCTTCCAGCAAACAAAAGCCCCGGTCCAGACGGCTTCACAGCTGAATTCTACCAAAAATTTAGAGAAGAGCTGACACCTATCCTGCTCAAACTCTTCAAAAAAATTGCAGAGGAAGGTAAACTTCCAAACTCATTCTATGAGGCCACCATCACCCTAATACCAAAACCTGACAAAGATCCCACAAAAAAAGAAAACTACAGGCCAATATCACTGATGAACATAGATGCAAAAATCCTTAACAAAATTCTAGCAATCAGAATCCAACAACACATTAAAAAGATCATACACCATGATCAAGTGGGCTTTATCCCAGGGATGCAAGGATTCTTCAATATCCGCAAATCAATCAATGTAATACACCACATTAACAAATTGAAAAATAAAAACCATATGATTATCTCAATAGATGAGGAGAAAGCCTTTTACAAAATTCAACATCCATTTATGATAAAAACTCTCCAGAAAGCAGGAATAGAAGGAACATACCTCAACATAATAAAAGCTATATATCACAAACCCACAGCAAACATTATCCTCAATGGTGAAAAAATTGAAAGCATTTCCTCTAAAGTCAGGAACAAGACAAGGGTG
>NW_011494849.1:1663118-1664299 GCF_000754665.1 Bison bison bison
AGAATAAAACACTTAGGAATATATCTACCTAAAGAAACTAAAGACCTATATATAGAAAACTATAAAACACTGGTGAAAGAAATCAAAGAGGACACTAATAGATGGAGAAATATACCATGTTCATGGATTGGAAGAATCAATATAGTGAAAATGAGTATACTACCCAAAGCAATTTATAGATTCAATGCAATCCCTATCAAGCTACCAACAGTATTCTTCACAGAGCTAAAACAAATAATTTCACAATTTGTATGGAAATACAAAAAACCTCAAATAGCCAAAGCGATCTTGAGAAAGAAGAATGGAACTGAAGGAATCAACCTACCTGACTTCAGGCTCTACTACAAAGCCACAGTTATCAAGACAGTATGGTACTGGCACAAAGACAGAAATATAGATCAATGGAACAAAATAGAAAGCCCAGAGATTAATCCACGCACATATGGACACCTTATCTTTGACAAAGGAGGCAAGAATATACAATGGATTAAAGACAATCTCTTTAACAAGTGGTGCTGGGAAATCTGGTCAACCACTTGTAAAAGAATGAAACTAGATCACTTTCTAACACCATACACAAAAATAAACTCAAAACGGATTAAAGATCTAAACGTAAGACCAGAAACTATAAAACTCCTAGAGGAGAACATAGGCAAAACACTCTCGGACATACACCACAGCAGGATCCTCTATGACCCACCTCCCAGAATATTGGAAATAAAATCAAAAATAAACAAATGGGACCTAATTAACCTTAAAAGCTTCTGCACATCAAAGGAAACTATTAGCAAGGTGAAAAGACAGCCTTCAGAATGGGAGAAAATAATAGCAAATGAAGCAACTGACAAACAACTAATCTCAAAAATATACAAGCAACTCTTACAGTTCAACTCCAGAAAAATAAACGACCCAATCAAAAAATGGGCCAAAGAACTAAATAGACATTTCTCCAAAGAAGACATACAGATGGCTAACAAACACATGAAAAGATGCTCAACATCACTCATTATCAGAGAAATGCAAATCAAAACCACTATGAGGTACCATTTTACACCAGTCAGAATGGCTGCGATCCAAAAGTCTACAAATAATAAATGCTGGAGAGGGTGTGGAGAAAAGAGAACCCTCTTACACTGTTGGTGGGAATGCAAACTAGTACAGCCACTATGGAGAACAGTGTG
>NW_011494849.1:1664399-1676202 GCF_000754665.1 Bison bison bison
TTCATCGCAGCACTGTTTCTAATAGCCAGGACATGGAAGCAACCTAGATGTCCATCAGCAGATGAATGGATAAGAAAGCTGTGGTACATATACACAATGGAGTATTACTCAGCCATTAAAAAGAATACATTTGAATCAGTTCTAATGAGGTGGATGAAACTGGAGCCTATTATACAGAGTGAAGTAAGCCAGAAGGAAAAACATAAATACAGTATACTAATGCATATATATGGAATTTAGAAAGATGGTAACAATAACCCTGTGTACGAGACAGCTAAAGAGACACTGATGTATAGAATAGTCTAATGGACTCTGTGGGAGAGGGAGAGGGTGGGAAGATTTGGGAGAATGGCATTGAAACATGTAAAATATCATGTAAGAAACGAGTTGCCAGTCCAGGTTCGATACAGGATACTGGATGTTTGGGGCTAGTGCACTGGGACGACCCAGAGGGATGGTATGGGGAGGGAGGAGGGAGGAGGGTTCAGGATGGGGAACACATGTATACCTGTGGCGGATTCATTTTGATATTTGGCAAAACTAATACAATTATGTAAAGTTTAAAAATAAAATAAAATTTAAAAAGAAAAGAATTGTCAGTTTCTTCTGTCTAAGCCACCAGGGAATTCATGTGTATATGCCAATGCTAATCTCCTAATTTCCCTCCCCCGCCTCCCTTCGTCTCCCTTTTGGTAACCAGAGGTCTGTTTTCCACGTCTATGAATCTAGTTCTGCTTTGTAAATAAATGAATTTGCATCAATTTTTGATTCCACATAAGTGATGTAATTATTTGTCTTATTTGGTCTGACTTACTTCACTTAATTTGAAATCTGTAAGTCCATTCAGGTTTCTGCAAATATTTACCTTCCAAGCAATATTTTCTTTTTTTTTAATTTTATTTTATTTTTAGATTTTACAATATTGTATTAGTTTTGCCAAACATCGAAATGAATCTGCCACAGGTATACATGTGTTCTCCATCCTGAACCCTCCTACCTCCTCCCTCCCCATACCATCCCTCTGGGTCATCCCGGTGCACCAGCCCCAAGCATCCAGTATCGTGCATCAAACCTGGACTGGCAACTCGTTTCATATATGATATTATACGTATTTCAATGCCATTCTCCCAAATCATCCCACACTCTCCCTCTGCCACAGAGTCCAAAAGACTGTTCTATACAACAGTGTCTCTTTTGCTGTCTCGTATACAGGGTTATCGTTACCATCTTTCTAAATTCCATATATATGCATTAGTATACTGTATTGGTGTTTTTCTTTCTGGCTTACTTCACTCTGTATAATAGGCTCCAGTTTCATCCACCTCATTAGAACTGATTCAAATGTATTCTTTTCTAATTTTATTTTTAAATTACTTTCGTTGTTCAGTTTCTAAGTTATGTCTGACTCTTTGTGACCCCATGGGGTCAGACCAAGTAAGACAAATAATTACATCACTTATGTGGAATCAAAAATTGATGCAAATTCATTTCTTTACAAAGCAGAACTAGTTTCATCTAGATGAATAAAAATAAGTTTGTAACATGCAATGTTTTGATAAAACAAGAGAAAATGTAAATATATTCTGGAGAATGTAAGTTAAATATGAGAGTTTCTGCTCTTATGCTGACAGCATAACGAACAGCAAAGTTATTTTCAAATGAGGAAATAAAGTAATTTTGGAGAATTGTTTCATGATGCAAGGAAAATCAGACAATTGACATGTGTTAAAAATTGCCTTAAAATAACCAACCTATTATCAAACTAATTGAAATTTTTTCATCACCATATTATTGAAATTGATGCTTATATGATTGCATTTTGTTAAAATTATGTGGGAATTCTTTTTTCTTTTTGTTGAACTTTTATGTAGGCATGACAGTTCCTTTGACTGCTAAACTACTTACTCAAACAAAAATGAGTGTTAAAAAGTAGTGTATTATGAACCATATATATCACTGGGTATTTTATATTTTTCATCAAATTTCTGAATTATGTAATAATATCTTAATTGTAAGATAAATAAGATGAGACTTTCAAACATGTTAAACCATTAGCCTGAGAATCACACTGGTTAGTTAATTTAGCACTCCTCAACCTTCCCATAACTTTGCTGTCATTACTTGAACCATTTGTTTACTGGTTGCCTGGTATTCTTTATTTCATCTATTGCGTCTTCAGTTTTTGTATAGATTTCCTTACTATCACATGTTCAAAATGTTGTTTTATGACAATATTTTCTCCTCACTTGCCTTTTCACATTTCCTTTTACCTCTGTTAACACCATTAATTACATTATATTAGCTCAGAAGATGTTGTTTTAACCTATTATCGATTAAATGTGTTTCTTTTAAATACACAGTATCTTTTTACAAGTGCAAATTCTCAGAAAGATACACTGGATATTCATTAACCAGATATTTGCATGTTGCTTTCTGCTCAGATGAGGATTCCAAATTCATTATTTTCATTGCTGCCCTTTGTGATAACTTCTTCCCCATTCATCTCAACTCTCCTGTTTAACCACAGATTAAAAAAGAATCAGGGTTTTTGTCTTTTCTCATTTTAGTGTATTAGCTTCCAATTCGGAGGAATTATTTTGACTCTCTATCTAGGTCTCTTCTATAGTCAGAGATTCAGGTTAATGAAGTTATTTGTCTCCAATTTATTTATTTATTTATTTTTGTCTAAATGGCAACCCACTCCAGTACTCTTGTCTGGAAAATCCCATGGATGGAGGAGCCTGGTGGGCTGCAGTCCACGGGGTCGCTAACAGTCGGCATGACTGAGAGACTTCACTTTCACTTATATAATACATTTCTTTAAATCAATTTTATATAAATGCTTTTATTTGACATATCAATATTATTCAACCTCACAAGCAAAAAAATCTATGTATCAATTGCCATTATGTAGAAAACAGATCAATGTACTGCAACCTCCCCACAAAAACCTTTTAAATACTTTTGAATTAATGCTAATTTCTGGTGAAAACAGGCTGAAAGCTTTATAGTGAGAGTGAAACAAAGTAGCATAATGAGAAAATTTAACCTCTGTGATATTGCAGTTTTGAATAATAGTTTAAAATAGAATTGGTGTCATGCAGGCCATTTTAAATGCCTCTTAACTATTTGCCATCTAAAATCATCATTGAGACTATAAATAGCATTAATAATAACTTTGTGAAGCCCTAGACTTGACAGTTTTTAAATATGAAAACCATGCACTTGCTATAAAAACATTAATTCTCTGTTTGCTTTTTATTTTTTCTTTTAAATAGACATATGGGGGCCTGGATATGACTGTCAAACACTAAAAGTGTGCTAGCTTTTGCAAAGCCACTGTGGACAAATAATTCCTCATTAGTGGTTAAAATAGCATCTAGAAGTGAACTTGTTCTATCTTGCACTTATTTTACACTGATTAAAAGCATCTTAAGATTATCCCTTAGTTACAAAAGATGAAAATCTATAAACATTTCATTAATTCTTTACTGCAACACATGCCACTGAGGGAATAACTGGACCGAAAGTTGTCATATCATCTCTTTTACTAACAGTAGTTTTTTTTGTTTTTTTTTTTTGCATGAAGTTTCCAGCAACAAACACTTGAGCAACTTCACATTTATTGTTCTTTACCAATATCCAAAGCAAACTTCAATATCAGTAATGTATATTTTGTCTTAACACATGGAATATAAATATAAGAAATAAATTAATTTATAGATTTTTGGCAATTTAAATCATAATGTATAAATAAAATATAAATTGTAATATGCATCTTAATGTATATTTCTCAAAAGTTCTTTACCTTTTTATGTAACAACAATCACATTGATTTACCCACTAACTATGCTTGATCACAGAGTATGTGTACATGCTGAATTGTGTCCAACTCTTTGAGATGCTATGGGCTGTAGCCCTCCAGGTTCCTGTGTCCATGGGATTTTCCAGGCAAGAATACTGGAGTGGCTGCCTTTCCCTCTTCTAGGGGATCTTTCCAACCCAGGGATCAAACCAGTGTCTCCTGCTTTGAGGCAGATTCTTTACCACTTAAACCATCACAGAAACCTTAGGATGCCCTATTTAAATTAATGTTCAGCAGTTCAAGCTGGGATTTTAAACAAAATTGTGTTTCTTTGGGATTCATCCCAGATAATTCAGGGAATTTGGTTAGATAATTTTAAAAGAAAGAAAGTTGCCTTCATGTATATGGCCACAATAATTGAAAAATATACAAAAGAATATTTTCTTTCCTTGGGTCAATTAGCCTTCTTTGTTTTGTAAAATATTTTATTAACAGCAATTAACTTTTTATTTTCAAAATAATGTTTAAATATTTAAAAATTTTACAAATAATTGATTATATAATCATTTTCATTATAAATTGTTTTGCAATAGATTTATAAAGTAAGAGAGATTAAAAACATTTACTAAATCAATAACTAATATTAAAATTTTATTCATGTAAATTATTTTTGGTAAATTTTATATTAGTGTGCTCATATTCACCCAAGCATATATTTTCTTTTTTTCTGAAACATTTGTGTATAACCTACACTAAACTCAAATGGAAAACCAGAGAAACATATCAGAATTAATTCTTCTAGGACTTTCATATAACCAGAACATACAAATATTTTCCTTTGTGTTATTCTTATTCTGTTATCTTGTCCTGTTGGTAGGAAACCTTCTGATCCTCTTCTCCATTCAATACAGTCCTCTTTTTAACCAACCAATGTACTATTTTCTCAGCTACTTATCCCTCATAGACATCTGCTATACCTCCAGCGTTACACCCAAACTAATTGGAGATCTGCTAGTAGAGAGAAAGACTATATCCTATGGAGATTGCATGCTACAGATCCTTATCATGCACTTCTTTGGAGGTACTGAGATCTTTATTCTTACTGCCATGGCTTTTGATCACTATGTTGCCATCTGCAAGCCTCTCCGCTATGTGATTGTCATGAATAGAACAAGATGCAATCTTCTCCTCTTAGCTGCTTGAGCGGGTGGAGCTGTCCGTTCTTTTCCTCAATTTTTTATGGCAATCAGCTTGCCTTTCTGTGGTCCTAATGAAATTGATCACTATTTCTGTGATATTTTTCCATTGCTAAAAATTTCATGTACTGACACCTACATCACAGGTGTTCTTGTGATTGCCTTTTCAGGAATGCTTGACTTAGTTACATTTGCTGCCTTGTTTGTTTCCTATAGCATTATATTATTCACTTTAAATAATCGTTCAAACGAGGGAAGACACAAAGCCCTCTCTATCTGTGGGTTTCATATCACTGTGTTCATCTTATTTTTTGTACTTGTTATCTTTATCTATCTTAGACCTCCCACTATTTTCCCTGAGGATAAGGTATTTGCACTATTTTACACCATCATTGCCCCCATGTTCAATCACTTAATCTATACTCTAAGAAATGCAGAGATGAAAAATACTTGGAAAAATTTAGTATCAAACTTTGTTTTCAAAGGAAGCATACCTTTAAGGAACAAGTTGTTCAGCAAAGAGATATTTAGAGTAGCAACTATTTTTTTTTAATTCAATAACCTTTATTTTTCCACTGTCAGATACATTTATCTCTCATAATATACTTTACTGTAATTATTCCCTTTTCTCTGAAGTCTTTTATTTTATTTTTAAACTTTACATAATTGTATTAGTTTTGCCAAATAGCAAAATGAATCCACCACAGGGTTCTATACATCAGTGTCTTTTTTGCTATCTCGTATACAGGGTTATCATTACCACCTTTCTAAATTCCATATATATGTGTTAGTATACTGTATTGATGTTTTTCTTTCTGGCTTACTTCACTCTGTATAATAAGTTCCAGTTTCATCCACCTCATTAGAACTCATTCAAATGTATTTTTTTTAAATGGCTGAGTAATACTAGGGCAAACTGCCAAATGTATTCAAATACATTTGAATGAGTTCTAATGAGGTGGATGAAACTGGAACTTATTATACAGAGTGAAGTAAGCCAGAAAGAAAAACATCAATACAGTATACTAACACATATATATGGAATTTAGAAAGATGGTAATGATAACCCTGTATACGAGATAGCAAAAAAGACACTGATGTATAGAACAGTCTTTTGGACGCTGTGGGAGAGGGAGAGGGTGGGATGATTTGGAAGAATGGCATTGAAAGATGTATAATATCATATATGAAACGAGTCGCCAGTCCAGGTTTAATGCACGATACTGGATGCTTGGGGCTGGTGCACTGGGACAACCCAGAGGGATGGTACGGGGAGGGAGGAGGGAGGAGGGTTCAGGATGGGGAACACGTGTATACCCTGGTGGATTCATGTTGATATATGGCAAAATCAATACAATATTGTAAAGTTAAAAAAATAAAAAATAAATAAATAAAATTAAAAAAATTAAAAGCTAAAAAAGAAAATAATAATGATACAAAAGTAGAATCAATAATTCAGATCACTGTAAACAAATTTACTTGCTTTGCACCTAATGACCTGAATTTAGTACCATTTCCAATATTAATTAAGGAGTTGCATAATAAAATTATGTTCCTAAATTTATAAGTAAGTGGCTAGTCATTGTATCCAGAATGAAAGCCCACTCCTGTTAAAATGAAAGTGCAAGTCACTCAGTTGTCTCCAACTCTTAGCAACCCCATGGACTATACAGTCCGTGGAATATTCCAGGTCAGAATGCTGGAGTGGGTAGCCTTTCCCTTCTCCAGGGGATCTTCCCAACCCAGGGATTGAACCCATATCTCCTGCACTGCAGGTGGGATTCTTTACCAGCTGAGTCACAAGGGAAGCCCAAGAATACTGGAGTGCATAGCCTATCCCTTTTCCAAGGGATCTTCCCAATCCAGGAATCAAACCAGGGTCTCCTGTATTGCAGGCAGATTCTTTACCAACTGAGCTGTTAAAATGAAAGGGGAAAAATAACAAGACAAAACAAAATAAAAACTAGTAAAAAGACAAATGTGGCCTATAAACAGATTCAAATGCACACACACACACACACACACACGAAGAAAGCAGTTTTGCTACACATGAATGTTTATAGCAGCTTTACTCATGATTACCAAATCTTGGAAGCAACCAAGATGTCCCTCAATAGGACATGAATAAATAAATTGTAGTACATCCAGACAATGAAATGTTATTCAGAGTTAAAAATAAATGAGCTATTAAACTTAAAAAATATTCAGGAAACTTGAATGCATATTACCAAATGAAAGAAACCGGACTGAAAGGGCTACCTGCTATATAATTTCAACTGTATGACATTCTGAAAAAGTCAAAACTATGGAGACAGAAAAAGTATAAATGAATGTAAAGGATTAGGGAAGGGAAAAGGATGAATAGGTGGAGCACCAAGGATATTTAAAGCAGTGAAATTCTTCTGCTTGTTTCTATAATTTTGAATCTTATCAATGTATATGTCAAAATCCTCAAAATATACAGTACTTAGAGTGAACCCTCATGTAAACTATAAAATTGGGGTAATACAAATACATCATTGTACATTCCTTTGATTTTAACAAGTGTATCCCTCTGAGGGGGAGAGTGTCCCATTGTGGGGACAGGAGGTATATGGGATCTCTGTACTTTAATTTCAGTTTAGCCATGAACCTAAAACCTCTCTAAAAATTAAGTTTTACTGATTAACAAATACATTGTGGTACACTGCTTAGAGGATATCTTATAACTAAGTGAAGAAAAGACTCTCAGAAAGATTTTCTAGTAAATTAAGGGGTAAAAAATACTAAAACTTTTCACCTTTTATGAAAAGGTCTTTTGTGCAAGTTTAATAGGTTTTAAAAATAAGGTCATTTAAGATACACTGAAAATATCATAATAGAGAAAGAACTGGATAATGGGATTTTATGAAAAGAAATAGAGTTAAAATAATGGAAGAATTTTAGAATATATAAATACAAGAGTTATTATCGTTAGGAGGCACTGTACAAAGAAGACTAAAGAGCAGAAAACAGTAAAAAGGGAGATAAAATTAAGTGGAGCTGTTTTAGCAAAGAGGAATGATTGTGCCTTCAATAATCACCTAATTTGTTCATTATCTTTGCCTGGTGGGATGGCATAGACCTTTATCGCTGAAAACTCTTGACCATTAGTAATTGTAAATGGATTGGGCTGTTGCAGTTTTTATTGATCTTAATCATCAGATATGGTAACTCAGGAGGGGCCCTTTGGGACCTACTATATTCCAGACATATTTTCTTCTCTCCTTTTAGGAGGAGTAGTCCAATTCTCCTTAGCAGTCAGGATCACATTACCTTACATTTTTGCTTGTTCATTCAGAAGCATGAGGAGCCGAAAGTGATCAGGCAGGAGTCTTAACTCTCAGATCAATACAGCATTGTTGTGTCTCCTCATGAATCATTTCTCCCTTTGGAAATAAGACCTCTAAGTGGGCGAAACCTAAGTTAATGACAATAGAAAGCACAGATTTTGCTAATAGATTTCTAAAGGTAGTAGCAAGTGGTGTCACTCCAATTTTTACATTGTAGCATGTAACACACATTTTTTTTAAATATATCTTAAAAAAGTAGGTAAATATACTTTTTGCTTCTATTTTCTTGTTTATCTTCCAACCATGTTCCTTCCAAGTCTCTTGACCAACTGGCCAAACCATTGATCAAAATCATGAATCAGTATACAGTACAAATGTGGATATTTTTCCTTCCAAGCAAAGTGAAAAACCACGTACACTGCTTGAAGTTTTATTGACTGAGTGGAGTTACTTTCCTTCTGATCTTTAGGGATTTTCCAGAATGGGACTGTAGCACTCAATTTTCTACTTTTGAGTTTATGATGCAATGGTAAAGAATGGGAATTTGCTGTATGTTTCATGGAACCAAACAGCGGCTCTGTGACATCTAGAAGGGTGGGATGGGGAGGGATATGGGAGGGAGCTTGGAGAGGTAGGGGAACATGGGTCCACCTATGGCTGATTCTTGTTGATGCATGACAGAAAACAACAAAATTCTGTAAAGTAATTTTCCTTCAGTTAAAAAAATAAATCAATTAAAATATTAAAAAAAGGAAAGAATCTACTGGCCAATGCAAGAGATGCAAAAGACAAGGGTTTGATCGCTGGATCAAGAAGATCCCCTGGAGTAGGAAATGGCAACCCACTCCAGTTTTCTTGAAAATTCCCTGGACAAAGGAACCTGGTGTTCTACAGACCGTGGGGCCAAAAAGAGTCAAACATGACTGACTGACTGAACACACACACATACCAACTTAGCCTGATTACATATACTGTGCTTCCATTTGATGAAATTAATGACTAATGAACTATTACTGTGTATACCCAAGCAAATGTCATTGATGGGTCCAGCAACAAGTTCCTGATGGGCAACCCAGGTTGCCTAGTAACTTGGTGACCCATGGTTTAGCATTCAGTCTCTGTTAAGCAAGCCAGGAGCTATTTCTAAAAATGAGAGTAGTTATCTGAAAAGGATCACAAGATTTTGGTACATAATCCTAAGTGCCTGCAATGCAGTTCACATGTAGAGGCCTGCCAAAGACTCCCACAGCCCTCTCTCCACTGACACATCAAGAACTGTAGATCTACTGAACCATTTGTCCCTAGTGACTGAGAAGCTTGAATGACAATCTGAACCTGTGGCAAAGCTATTTCTTTTTCTGGACCTCACTCAATACTAGCAGCTCTTTGCATCCCTTTACAAATGGACCATTGAAATACACCCACATAAAAAAATGTGCTTTCTCCAAAGAACAGTGAAGTCCACTGGGCACAATGCATCTTCTTTGGTTATAGGAGAGGACATAAGGAACAAGTTAACTTTCATGTTAAAAGGAATACCTTGATATGCCCCATACCACTGTGCCTATAAATTATCACTGAGTTTGGTACTCTGAATTTTATTTGGATTTATTCTAACATTTGACACAGAAATGTCTTACAATAAAAATCTAAAGTAATTGTTGCTTCTTGACTAGAAGATGCAGTCAGCCTATCATCAATGAAATGGATCAACATAGTGGATTATGGTACAATGAACAACAATAAGAATCTGTTGGTTGCAGTTTGTCCATTTCAACTATAGATCTGAGGAAATAACCACATTGGTAAAGTAACATGGACCTGAGCTAAAATTCCATAATCAATTAGACAACACCAGACTCATGCTAAATTACTCAGTCGTGTCTGACTCTTTGCAACCCCATGGACCGTAGCCTCCCAGGCTTCTGTTTCCATGGGATTTTCCAGGTAAGAATACTGGAGTGGGTTCCCATGCCCTTCTCTAGGGGATCTTGCCAACCAGGGAAGACAATATTATAGGTGTTTGCCATTCTGCTTACTGTAAATACTTATATTTATTCATTTGATGTTTATTATAAACCATACATCATGCTACTTGTAGAAACAATTTCTATCAAGTAAGCAAATGTTTCAAGGAGTATGACAGTTTATTTAATAAATTTAAATTTCTGTTTGACTTCAAAATATTCTTTGATTTAAATCATTACTGTTTGTGATAGATCAGAAACATAAGAAGGTCACATGGACAATACAAAAGGATTTGGAATGCTAAAAGGAAGTTTGGATATTCATTACTTGCCCTTTAGAGATTGAATGCCCTGTTGCTTTTATGATGGTTTCCCTGGTAGCTTAGCTGGTAAATAATTTTCCTGCAATTCAGGAGACCCTAGTTTGATTCCTGGGTTGGGAAGATCCACTGGAAAAGGAATAGGCTACCCACTCCAGCATTCTAAGGCTTTGCTGGTGGCTCATATGATAAAGAATCAGCCTGCAATGCAGGAGACCTGGATGTGATCCTTGAGTTTGGAAGATCCCCTGAAGAAGGGACTGGCTACTGCAATTACATATCACAGTGATAAGTCAATCTCTAATAATCTACTATGATGTATATAAGTAGGCATAAGTATTAATAAAATTATTAGTATTTAGTTATATGTAATAACTTATTATTACACAGGATGGGAGGGATTGGGGGCAGGAGGAAGAGGGGATGACAGAGGATGAGATTGTAGGATGGCATCACCGACTTGATGGCCATGAGTTTGAATGAACTCCAGGAGTTGGTGATGGACAGGAAGGCCTGGAGTGCTGCAATTCACGGGGTCTCAAAGAGTCAGACATGACTGAGTGACTGAACTGAACTGAACTGAATAACCTATTATATAATAGTATACATACTAGGGCTTCACAGGTGGTGCTAGTGGTAAAGAATCTGCCTGGAAATTCAGGAGACACAAAAATACAGTTTCCATACCTAGGTCAGGAAGATCTCCAGAGTAGGGAATGGCAGCCCACTCCAATATCTTGCCTGGAAAAATTCCATGGGCAGAGGAGCCTAATAGGTTGCAGTCCATGGGATCATAGAGTTGTACATGACGAGGAACACACACACATACATACTAACATAATAATATATAATATAATATATAAATGTAATATATACATATAACTATACATGTAATTAATTATATAATAATAGCATATATCATATTAATATGTAATATTATTATATAATAATATATGACATGTAATATAGCTCAGACACAGATATGTGTGTGTGTATATATATATATGTATATACATATATCTATGTGTGAGCTATATTACATGTCATATGTTATCAATAGATAGATATATTTATAGATAGATATGTATATATATGTATATGTGTATAGATATGCATATATATACATGTACATGTACACATGTAATATAGCTCACACATAGATATATATGTGTGTATGTATATATATATATATATATGTGGTATA
>NW_011494849.1:1676302-1680382 GCF_000754665.1 Bison bison bison
AGATATATACATATGTGTGTGTGTATACACACACATATCTATGTGTGAGCTATATTACATGTATACATGTACATGTATATATATGTATATATATACATATATACCATATATATATATATATATATATATATATATGGTCTGAAACAGTCCCAGATTCTTTGAGGGTAATTAGGCTACCCTTCTGTCATTGTTTTCTGACAGTTAAGAGCATGATTTGAGTGATCACTTAGTTTCTGTTTATTAGTTCTTTGATATTTTCATTTTGGAATTTACTCCTTTCTGTTTAGTCTCTCACCTGTTAATGGAAAAAATAGCCATGCCTATCTCTATAGATTGTTATTGAGATTATTAATAGGAAACAATATATTTTTGCCTTTTATTTTTACTAGAATAAACATTTTGAACCCATATAAATTTATGAATTCAGTTATATCAAGTCCCAATTTGATAGAATTTTCTACATATTTAAAGAATGGTCCTGGGTTTGGTTTTTCCCATTTTCTTGCACCAATTTCTAATCTGCTTCTTCTTTTTTTTTTAATTTTATTTTATTTTTAAACTTTACATAATTGTATTAGTTTTGCCAAATATCAAAATGAATCCATCACAGGTATACATGTGCTCCCCATCCTGAACCCTAATCTGCTTCTTAAAGAATCTAAGTTTGGTAATTTTTTGTGGTTGTTGTTCTTTATTTCACTAGGTATTCTTTGCAGAGATTATCAGCAATGTCTTTTTGACAGTTACCTCTGTTCAATCGACTTTGGGTTCTGGCCAGATTTATATTTCACCTGAAATAGCTTTATTTCTAAATGATTTACTAATGGTAGTTTTCAACTGGGCATTCCTCAAAGTATAGATTAAGGGATTTAACATGGGGGGTTATAACAGTGTAGAATACAGCCACTGATTTATCAATAGGCAAAATAACTGCAGGTCTCTTGTATACACATATGCAGGGCACAAAGAATATGACAATTGCCATGATATAGGAGACACAAGTCGAGAGGGCTTTGCATCTGGCCTCCGAGTTTTTAGTATTTAGGGAGTGCAGAATGACCACTTAGGAGCCAACCAAGAGAAGGAAGTTTAGCAGACAGAGAGTACCACTGTTGGCAGCAAAGAAGAGCCCTAGAATGTGGGTATCAGTGCAAGCAAGTTCGAGCAAAGGGTTCAGGTCACACATAAAGTGATCTATGACATTAGGGCCACAGAAGGGTAATCTAGTGATGAAGAGGATCTGTATGATTCCCTGAAGAAAGCCTCCCATCCATGCCACTCTCACTAGCAACCAACATAACCGCTGATTCACGATGATTGTGTAGTGAAGGGGCTTGCAAATGGCCACATAGAGGTCACAGGCCATTGAAGTAAGCAGGATGATATCAACACCTGCGAGAAAATGTTCCCAAAAGATTTGATTCATGAATCCTTTGAAAGTACTGGTTTTCTTTTCATAGAGTGAATCTATGACCAGTTTAGGGGTATCAACACAGGAATAGCAGGCATCAATAAAAGAGAGATGAGCCAGAAAGAAGTACACTGGGGACACCAACAATGAGCTGGTAGTGATGGTGACCACAGTGAATACATGTCCTGCCATAGAGATGATGTAGACAACCAAAAACACAACAAATATGATTTTCTGCATCTTTGGATTTTCCGTGAGTCCCAGTAGAATAAATGCTGTCAAATTGTTCCTATTTTCCATGTTTTTCTTGTTCTTGTTGATCACAGTACCTTAAAGAGTCACAGTTTTTTAACACAGCCTTGAATTTATTGTTTTTCATCTAATAAATAGCAATTGCCTAAATTCTATAGATATCTAAATTCTAATAAGATTTTTTAAGATGGAAAATATTCTGATGTCTTAAGGATTTTTCAACTATGAGTACATGAGGACTTGAGTGTAAATATTAGAATATAAGTATAAGAATATGAACACATGAGTGTAGGCATGAAGACAAATTTGATAAAAAGTAAATTTTGCATATAATTTTCATAAAGATTTTTTGTGTGTGTGACTTGGACCAAGTGGACTTGGATGAAGATCAGTAAGGAGGTGGAGATCAAAGTGTTATGTGTAACAGAGTAATTAAGCATTCACATTAAATGTTATGGGGCATCCATAATAGGAAAGGAATGAATACAGGGGACTCTGGATACTGTAATAGAACTGAAAAGCCATGTTGCCTAAATCCAATAACATAACCATAGCTAATAGTGATTATTGCTATGTGTATGGCATGATAGCAACCTATACATGGGTTAACCTATACCTATAATACCTATACATGGTATTATTTCATCCATTTGCAGAAGGGAAAGGATATCAGAGACTAATGTTAATAGTAAGACTAATAATGATAACAACAAAATCTAATTATATTTACTGCTGCTGCTACTGCTACTGCTAAGTCACTTCAGTCGTGTCTGACTCTGTGTGACCCCAGAGATGGCAACCCACCAGGCTCCCCTGTCACTGGCAATAATAAAACTAGTTTTAAAATCATAATGAACACTTACTGTGCTCTAAATGTTTTTTCAGTCATTTGGTTCTTTAATTCTCACTGAAAACCTCTGAAATGATTACTACTATCATTTTCATACTTATTCTTCACACTAGTGAGTAGAAGCTTAGAGAAAGTAAGGATCTTGACAAAAATCAAGCAACTAATGAGAGCAGAATGAAGACTAGTTCAGATTCTACTTCTTTTTATTTCCTCCAAATTCTTAAATAGTGTTCTATCTTCTTAGGTTAAAATAAACCATGTTTATCTAATAAGAACCTTTAGATATAGTCACACTAATTATAATTAATGTTACTTCAGAGGCTAGTGTCTATGAAGCAATGTCATTGAAGAAATATAAATATACATATACATACACAGACTCAAACACATACACACAGTAAAACTTACTGAAATTCTTAATTTTGAATAACCATGTAATACTACTTTCATTGAGGGTCAATTTTAGTTTTGTCTGTTCCTCACCCCTATTTCTTTTCTCCACAATTTCCATACAAAGCATTCACCCACAAACTCTTCTGCAAACTGTTGATATGATGATCCCAGCAGTTAAACATACTGATTTGAGAATCAGAAAACAAAACAAAACAAAACAAAAACAGATAAGTATCTTCTCTTTCTCCACTTGCAGCTGCTTGATTCTGGGGTATATTTCTTGGCAACTTACATCCTAGTTTCCTCTAGTATCAAATGAGAACAATAATGTCCACCTCACAGGCTGTTATGAGAACTGACTGAGGAAACATATATGAATATATCCACCACACTGCAGAGGGCAGACAGAGGACCTTCACTTATTTTTATGACTGTCTATGCACCTAGAGACAGGAAGAATTGGTATTTTAATCAATAATACAAAGAAACATTTAACCATGCAATAAACTGAGGAATAATTATCTGGAACTTTATTTTTTAAAAAGCCACAGAGACTCACATTATCCATAATGATTGATCACAGGAAGAATTCTTCTTATTCATGTTTGGATTAAACAGATGATGATTTACATCATTTAGTAGCTATTCCAAATCCTGAAAGATGATGCTGTGAAAGTGCTGCATTCAATATGCCAGCAAATTTGGAAAACTCAGCAGTGGCCACAGGACTGGAAAAGGGCAGTTTTCATTCCAATCCCAAAGAAAGGCAATGCCAAAGAATGCTCAAACTACCGCACAATTGCACTCATCTCACATGCTATTACAGTAATGCTCAAAATTCTCCAAGCCAGGCTTCAGCAATTTGTGAACCGTGAACTTCTTGACATTCAAGCTGGTTTTAGAAAAGGCATAGAAACCAGAGATCAAATTGCCAACATCCACTGGATCACAGAAAAAGCAAGAGAATTCCAGAAAAAAACATCTATTTCTGCTTTATTGACTATGCCAAAGCCTTTGACTGTGTGGATCACAATAAACTGTGGAAAATTCTGAAAGAGATGGGAATACCAGAACACCTGATCTGCCTCTTGAGAAATTTGTATGCAGGTCAGGAAGCAACAGTTAGAACTGGACATGGAACAACAGACTGGTTTCAAATAGGAAAAGGAGTTCG
>NW_011494849.1:1680482-1681183 GCF_000754665.1 Bison bison bison
ACCCTGTGTATTTAAATTATATGCAGAGTACATCATGAGAAACGCTGGATTGGAAGAAACACAAGCTGGAATCAAGATTGCCAGGAGAAATATCAATAACCTCAGATATGCAGATGACACCACCCTTATGGCAGAAAGTGAAGAGGAACTCAAAAGCCTCTTGATAAAAGTGAAAGAGGAGAGTGAAAAAGTT
This sequence comes from Bison bison bison, assembly GCF_000754665.1. Lineage (NCBI taxonomy): Eukaryota > Metazoa > Chordata > Mammalia > Artiodactyla > Bovidae > Bison > Bison bison. The sequence goes on from NW_011494849.1 coordinate 1,680,676, forward strand.
GGCTTAAAGCTCAACATTCAGAAAACGAAGATCACGGCATCCAGTCCCACCACTTCATGGGAAATTGATGGGGAAACAGTGGAAACAGTGTCAGACTTTATTTTTCTGGGCTCCAAAATCACTGCAGATGGTGACTGCAGCCATGAAATTAAAAGGCGCTTACTCCTTGGAAGGAAAGTTATGGCCAACCTAGATAGCATATTCAAAAGCAGAGACATTACTTTGCCAACAAAGGTTCATTTAGTCAAGACTATGGTTTTTCCTGTGGTCATGTATATCCATACATGAGTAAGAGTTGGACTGTGAAGAAGGCTGAGTGCCAAAGAATTGATGCTTTTGAACTGAGGTGTTGGAGAAGACTCTTGAGAGTCCCTTGGACTGCAAGGAGATCCAACCAGTCCATTCTGAAGGAGATCAGCCCTGGGATTTCTTTGGAAGGAATGATGCTAAAGCTGAAACTCCAATGCTTTGGCCACCTCATGCATAGAGTTGACTCATTGGAAAAGAC
>NW_011494849.1:1681283-1681368 GCF_000754665.1 Bison bison bison
AGCCACCTCATCCACTATCGTCCCCTTCTCCTCATGCCCCGAATCCCTCCCAGCATCAGAGTCTTTTCCAATGAGTCAACTGGAG
>NW_011494849.1:1681468-1692777 GCF_000754665.1 Bison bison bison
TGGACTGTGAAGAAGGCTGAGTGCCAAAGAATTGATGCTTTTGAACTGAGGTGTTGGAGAAGACTCTAGACAGCCCTTGGACTGCAAGGAGATCCAACCAGTCCATTCTGAAGGAGATCAGCCCTGGGATTTCTTTGGAAGGAATGATGCTAAAGCTGAAACTCCAATGCTTTGGCCACCTCATGCATAGAGTTGACTCATTGGAAAAGACTGATGCTGGGAGGGACTGGGGGCAGGAGGAGAAGTGGACAACAGAGGATGAGATGGCTGGATGGCATCACTGACTCGATGGATGTGAGTCTGGGTGAACTCCGGGAGTTGGTGATGGACAGGGAGGCCTGGCGTGCTGCAATTCATGGGGTTGCAGAGTTGGACATGACTGAGTGACTGATCTGATTTGATCTGAATGTAAATGTTAAAGTCTTGAGTGTGAAGTGTGTTTCAAATTTGTTTTCATTCTCATGATTAGTCTTAATCTTTAAAAGACATGTCTCTTGGCAAAAGAAGGGCATCTGGTGTTAGAGAATGAGTCTAATCTCTATGAGCCTCAATTACTTCTTCATCTGCTAAATTAGGTTAATTATATCCATTAACACTCTTTAGAGGAATGGAGTAAAGATTAAATGCTCTATTACCTATTTGAAAAGTCATGAAACATAATCATTACTATATATGGAAACTAACAATCTTTAATAAGAATCAGCACTATTGAAGAATTTACCTTCAGATCTTATATGATCTTAGTGATATTTGGGAGTATGCAGAACTAATCCCATTTCAGTACAAAAGCTATGACACACTCAGAAAGACAGTATTCATGCAATTCAGTACCATATCAACAGTGGATAAGTAAGTTGTTTTATAAGCCTTACATTTTCACTTCTAGCCTAAAGCATCAAAAAGTTTTCACAGAAAACCTGAAACTTAACTTTGTAATGGATTCAGCTGGAACATTATGGAGAAATGTTCTTCCATAGATCGCTCTCATCTCATGGACAGGAGGCACAATGTTTGGTGGAAACACACCAGAGTATTCACTTCACCCTTGATGGATCTTGCTCTGTAGATGTGAACAAGTAAAGGAAACATTTTTGCCTGCAACACATGGATATTTAAAGAGGTCCCCACTAAGATTCAAGTACTTTGTCTTATAGCTTATTTTTCTCTCCCAGGAATTAATTATCTTCTTTGATGGAAAGGCTTTGTCTGAAGAGACATATTTGAAAAACACCTATTCTTGAGTGGGGACTTGTATTCCCTGTACGTGCAACCTAAGCATGTGAATTCCATTTCTCTGTTTAAACCTGAGTTTCTATGAATGCTGAATGTCCTGTGAAGAGCAACAATGGCATAATTCTAGTGTGGGATCTGCAATATAGTTATGTCAGAGAGAGAACACTCATGTCAGAGAGAGAACTTCTGTCTTCTTTTCAACATTAAACCTTTTCTGGAAACCCAGTTTTGATTGGGCTTCCCAGGTGGAGCTAGTGTTAAAATATCTAGCTGCCAATGCATGAGATACGAATCACAGATTGCAGTGCAAGCATAAAATTGATGGAAGCTACTTCAAAGTACTTGAATTCAAAATGTGTTTCATACATTACAGGGTTACATGGGCTTCCCATGGGGGTATAGTGGTAAAGAATCCACCTGCCAATGTAGGAGACACAAGAGACGTGGGTTTGATTCTTGAGTTGGAAGATCCCATGTAAGAGGAAGTGACAACCCACTCCAGAATTCCTGAAAAACTCATGGACAGAGGAGGCTGGTGGTCTTCTATATATGGAAACTAACAATCTTTAATAAGAATCAGCACTATTGAAGAATTTACCTTCAGATCTTATATGATCTTAGTGATATTTGGGAGTATGCAGAACTAATCCCATGTCTGACTCTGCAAAGAGATCAGATCTTAGTGATATTTGGGAGTATGCAGAACTAATCCCATGTCTGACTCTGCAAAGAGTCAGACATGACTGAGCAACTGAGCACACACAGAGGACTATGGAAGTGACTCAGACGGTAAAGAGTCACTTGCCATGCAGGAGACCCAAGTTCAATTCCTGGGTTGGGAAGATCCCGTGGAGAAGGGAATGGCTATCCACTCCAGTATTCTGTCCTGCAGAATTCTATGGACAGAGGAACATGGGCTTCCCAGGTGACTCAGGTGTACATAATACACCTGCCAGTGCAGGAGATGAAGGTTCAATCCCTGGCAGGTAGGGAAGATCTCCTGGAGAAGAAAATGACAACCTACTCCAGTATTCTTGCTTGGGAAATCTCATGGACAGAGCAGCCTGGCAGGCACAGTCCATGGTGTAATGAAAGAGTTCAACATGACTTAGCAACGACAGCAATAAATTGTGAAATGATTTCTCCCACCTAGTTCAGTAACACATCCATAACCTCAACTTTCTTCTCTTATATGTTCAAAACTTTTTCATCTTGTTACTAAAAGTTTGTAGAGCTTCATCAATCTATTTCTAATTCCTCAAGCCCTCAGCCCCTAGCACACTCTTTTCTATTTTCTGTTTCTATGAGGTGACTATTTTTCTTAATTTATTTTGAATTGAAGGATAATTGCTTTACAATATGGGTTTGATTTCCACCATACATCTACATGAATTAGCCACCAGTATGCATATGTTCCTCCCTCCCAAACCTCCTTCCCATGTTCACCCTTTCCCAGTCCTCTAGGTTGTTACAGAGCCCCAGTTTGAGCTCCCTGAGCCATACAGCAAACCCCCGTTGACTGTCTATTCTATATGTGGTGGTGTCTATGCTTGCAGGCTTCTCTCTCCATTTCTCTCACCCTCTACCCCCTCCCCCACCCCACTTTCGACCATAAGTCTGTTCTCTATGTCTGTGCCTCCATTGCTTCCCTGCAAATAGGTACCATCTTTCTAGATTCCATGTATGTATGTGCTAATATGCAATGTTTGTTTTTCTCCTTCTGACTTCTCTCTGTATAGGCTCTAGGTTCATCCACATCATTAGAACTGACTCAGATTTGTCCCTTTTCACGACTGATTAGTGTTCCATTGTGTGTATGCACCACAACTTCTTTATCCATTCATCTGTGAGTTGACTATGATTTGTTATTCTTTTGTTTTTTTATTCATATTCCACATTAAGTCATTTAAAGCTGATGACACAAAATGTAAAGAGCTTGTCACTTGTTCCCTAAAGTTTTCTTTATTTCTTACTTAAGCAATAGCAATGTGTTTAACATTCTCTTAGGTTTATATTTAATACTGTTAACAATATTGAGCTGATATATGTAGTGAACATTTATAATTATAAATACTATAATTATAATTATATATCACATTCACAGAATGAAATAAAACTGCTTTGATAAATATATATGATGGTAATTATTAAAATTTATGAAATTTAGTAGATTTAAAAAAATACATTTTATGATGAAAATAAATAGCACTTACCATATTGTCATGTCTATTCAGAGTTCTTTATATATATTACCTTGTTTAACCCTCACAACAAGCCTATAAGATAGGGATTATTTTAATTTCCAATCTACACACAAAAATGAGGCCCAGTATTCCATCTCTCTTTCTTGAAATTAAAGGACTATGAGGTGTAGAGACAGGATTTAGATTCATAGAGTCTGAGTTCAAAGTTCATACTCTTAATCATTATGTTATACTACTCATCTCTGCTGCTGCTGCTAAGTCGCTTCAGTCATGTCCGACTCTGTGCGACCCCAGAGATGGCAGCCCACCAGGCTCCCCTGTCCCTGGGATTCTCCAGGCAAGAACACTGGAGTGGGTTGTCATTTCCTTCTCCAATGCATGAAAGTGAAAAGTGAAAGTGAAGTCTCTCAGTCGTGTCTGACTCCTAATGACCCATGGACTGCAGCCTACCAGGTTCCTCTGTCCATGGGATTTTCCAGGCAAGAGTACTGGAGTGGGGACTCATCTCTAAGCTAGAATAAAAACAGTTCATAACCATTTCATCGATTCCTGACTTTTCATGTGTTGTAGGCCACGTTGCGGATGTGTGAATTAAGGGATAATATAGATTAGCAGTCTTTATTTCTTACAGGGAATACATATGGATCCAGTTTAAAGCCTTGCTTCTGGTACTTCTTAGCAGAACCTCAAGGATAGGTTCACTTCTTTGAACTTCCGATTTTCTGTTTCCATATTTTCAATAGACATATGGAACTTTGAATTTTTTTTTTTTTTGAGACATAGCATGAAAGCAAAAAAAAAAAAAACAAAAACACTGGATACATTATCAGGCATTCTACTTCTTCCTGAGAGAAGTGAAAGGATGCTTAGAGTTCATAATTTCTCTTTTCCATGAATTACTTTTGATGGCAGGTGAATATTCAAAATTATACATTGTATATTATGTGCTAAAAATTGTTTAAAAATTGCATCATTCCCCAATTTTAACTACAAATACTTTATAAACACATAAAAAGCTTCTAAATTCTCTTGCCTATATAACTTCTTATTCTATTATCTCAACTTTATTTTCACCTGTATGTTAACTCATTTTATTTTCTTCTCTACCTCATTCATTCATCTGAAATACTAGTAACTATGACACTCTGTATACTGTCTGCGTGTATATTTGTCTGTGCTGGGTTTATGTAGGAGTAAATTAGATGATTTTATGATGTAATTATTATTTTTTAATAATATATGGCCTTCCTCATGTATTGCATGTAGACACTGAACTTTGCATAGACCTGGAAATTTTAAAAAAATGAGAAAAATAAAACTCTAGTTCTATCAAAAAATGTAGAAGACATGTACCAAAGTTGTGTACTATTATTCACAAAAAATCTAGTTTGGGGAGAAATTCCTCATAAATATCCCCAAACTGCAAAAAGGTCTCTTTTCTGAATGCGCATTTGTGAGTCATACCTCAGAATGGACTATCCTAGATGGACATCATTACAAGTGGTGGTTACCTTCACTAGCAATTATTGGGCAGCTACTACAAACAGCACGATCTCTATCCAAACCTCACAGCGTATCAGCAGAGTAGGTAATAATTAGACCTGACTTTACATGTTAAGGAAGATCCTGAAGTTCAGAAAAGCTAAAAACAAGCAAAAACAAATAAAAAACACCCTGCTTCAGAACTTTTAACTTCTAAGTGGCATAGTCCAAGTATTAAAGAAGGCATTTGACTCCAAATTCAGTTATCTTCTCTTTATATATTGTTTTCAAATGCAGGCTATACTGTCAAATACTGTAAATCTATTTTATACCATATTTAATATTTTCCATAAATATTATAATAAAAATATCACTTGAGATTTAGATGGTTAAATAAAATTGGACAAATATAAACTATGCTATAACAATGAAATTTTGTCTTGAATTTAGGAGTTTAATTAAAGGATTTTTTGCCATTTTATTTATTTTTTAATTGAAGGATAATTGCTTTAAAGAATGTTGTTGTTTTCTGTTAAGCATCAACAAGAATCAGCCATAGGTACACCCATGTCCCCTCCCTCCTGAACCTACCTCCCATCTCCCTCCCCATCTCACCCCTCCAGATTGTCACAGAGCCCCTGTTTGAGTTCCCTGAGTCATACAGCAGATTCCTATTGGCTAACTATTTTACATATGGTATTGTATTTTCCATGTTACTTAAAAAGAGACTTTTTTTACATGTTTCTTTCTGTTCAGAATTTCAGGTCACCTAAAAGAAATATTTTATTTACTAATTCTGAATTTATTCCAGATTTGTGGTTCTTCAAGTTATATTTCGAAATGTAAAATAAAGCATTCTAAGACAGTGAAAAAAAGAAAGAAAAAAAAAAAGAAAACTCATGCTATTTAACCGAGTTTATTTCAAAATAAACTTTGACAAGAGAACAAGGTTAAAATTGGTAAATTTGGTCGATGTAAGAATGAGAAGCCTTAGTGTTCATCTTACCTGCGAACTAGAAAGAAGTAGCAACTCATACCCTTTTATGAGAGAATATATCATTCCCACAATAAACAAATACTATCACATATCTATACAGACTCAGTTAAACCATGACTCAGTAAGTAATCAAGCAAGGCCTTCAATTCATCTTTTGGTTTCTGAGGTAATTCTGACGTGCCATAACTTTCTCATGGCATGTTTCACTTCTGCATTCCTCAGTGTGTAGATGAGTGGAGTGAGGAAGGGTGTTCCAATAATATAAAATGCCGTCACCATCTTGTCCATGGGAAAAGTGGTTGTGGGGCGGGAATACATAAATATAAATGGCCCGAAAAATAAGACAACTACAATGACATGGGAAGTACAAGTGGAGAGAGCTTTTTTCCTCCCTTCTGCACTGTGGTTTAATAGTGAATGCAGGATAACAATATATGAGATTATCAGAATTATAAAACTGCTTATGCAAATGAACCCACTATTAAACACCACAGTAGGTTCATCACATGAATATCCATGCAGGCAAGTTTCAACAAGGGCTGCGTATCACAGCAATAGTGATTAACAAAACTGGATCCACAGAAGGGCAATCTCAAGGCCAGGATAATCTGAGCCATAGAATGTATAAAAGATCCTATCCATGTGAGAACAATCAAGATGATGCAGGCTTTCCCACTCATGATGGTTGGATAATGCAAAGGCTTGCAAATGGCTGCATAGTGATCCATGGCCATGAGAACCAGGACAAAGATCTCCATGGAGCCAAAAAATGCAGTGCAAAGACCTGAGTCAGGCACTCACTGTATGATATGATTTTCTTTGCAGACAGAGCATCTATAAGTAATCTTGGAGCCATGGAAGTTGAAAAGCAGGTATCAACCAAGGACAAATAAAATAGGAAGATGTACATGGGGCTCCCAAGTGTCTGACTAGACTTGATGTTCACGATAATAAGCAAATTCCCCACCACGGTTCCAAAATAGAAAATGAGGAAAATTACAAACATCTTTTTCTGTCTCTCAGGATCCTCTTTCAATCCTAACAGTAAGAACTCAGTTACACTGTTATTTTGCAGCTTTGTTTCACTTGATGAGAGGAAAACACTGGTTAGAAAAAAATTCTGCAAAGGAGAAAAAGAAAAGTACTAATGAATACAAGGGTTGAAGCCTAAATAAGTGTGGGACTGCCACTCTTCAATGGGCACTCACTTATCTGCTATGTATTACTTTTATCTGAATTTTTAAAAATGTATAATACTTAATCTATTCCCTAGATTGCATATGAAAATAATAATACAAGAAACAGGAAAACAATGAAAAATAAATTATTCTTCAGACATCATAAGTACACACACAAGCTAGAAGGTGAGACAGAGAGAAAGGAACAATAAACATAAAATTTTAGTAATGACTATGCAGTAATTTGGTCCAGGCCATCATGTCACTTATTATAATATGTTGATTTTTATTAAGTTTACCTTTTATTCTATTTCTCAAACATTTTGAGTTGTTTACAGTTTTAAAGTCAACTCCTATTATTAACATGTAAAATCTTTAATTTATAATATGCTGTCAACTTCATTATCTTTCTGAGTCTTTCAATATGCTTTCTTAAGACACAGAGTCTCAGTTAGTCTAAAATGAAGGAAAAATATAAGTAGAACATTTGCCATAAATCAGAGCACTATTTCAATTTTCAGGTTAAAATCAAGCACCAGGAATTTAGAAAAAGCTCTAAGTCATACCTGAAATATTTCATTAACATTTTTGTTATATATGTCTTGAAAGTCCTGTGCTCTCATCTTACATAAGTGAATATGGAAATTAAAAGGCAATTATTATTTACCATATCTAGCTAAATGCCAAACACTAGACAAATTGGTTTAAGTCCCCTATATTAGGGCTTCCTGGATTGCTCAATGGTAAAAAAAAATCTGCCTGCCAATGCAGGAGATGAAGGAGAAATGAGTTTAATCCCTGTGTTGGGATGATCCCCTGGAGAAGGGAATGGCAACCCATTCCAGTATTCATGCCTGGAAAATCCCATGGACAGAGGAGCCTGGTGATTTACAGTTCATGGGTCACAGAGTATGACACAACTAAGAGAAAGAGCATGCATTCACACCTTTATTCTATGCAAATAAAAGTTAATCAGTTCAGTTCATTTCAGTCACTCAGTCGTGTCCGACTCTGCGACCCCATGAATCACAGCATGCCAGGCCTCCCTGTCCATCACCAACTCCCAGAGTTCACTCAAACTCACATCCATCGAGTCAGTGATGCCATCCAGCCACCTCATCCTCTGTCATCCCCTTCTCCTCCTGCCCCCAATCCCTCCCAGCATCAGGGTCTTTTCCAATGAGTCAACTCTTCGCATGAGATGGCCAAAGTATTGGAGTTTCAGCTTTAGCATCATTCCTTCCAAAGAAATCCCAGGGCTGATCTCCTTCAGAATGGACTGGTTGCATCTCCTTACATAGCAAATTACAAAATGCCAAACTGGAAAAGTATGTTTGCTACTTATATGTGAGACAAAATCATAATTTTCAAATATTAAATGGATTTCACTTTTTAGGCTTAAAATGTGGCAAAATAAATAATAGGTGAAATAACCCATTTTAAAAAGAGACTTTTCTCCTTATTAAATATAATTATGGGCTTCCCTGGTGGCTCAGATGTTAAAAAATCTGCCCACAATGCAGGAGACCAGGGTTCATTCTGTGGGTGAGGAAGATTCCCTGGAGAAGGGAATACCAATTCCAGGATTCTTGCCTGGGAAATCCCACAGACAGAGGAGTTGGATGGGCCACAGTCCATAGGGTCACAAAAATTAGATAATTAACCACAAGAAAATGTTCTCAATTGTATTCACTAGTTAATATATTCAAATTTAATGTCCATTTAGGTGATATTTTCACCTATCATTTTTACAAAGTGTTCTTTGTGGTGCAGTCTGTTCACATAGAGTGCTGATGAGTTGTGGGTGTTAGTCAGCCTCACTTTTGTAGGAGTGTAATTGGGCACAATTTCTTAAGAGGCAATTTTCACCATCCATAATATTATAGCTGCACATAGACATGGATCTAGTTATTTTATTCCCTACAGATACTCTCACTCACAAGGACAATAACCACCACAGCAACACTTTCTATGGTAGCAAAAGATAAAAAAGGACTTAAAACACATCTGAAAGGAGTTTAATGAATAAGGATGGTACTTACAGTAATAACATCAGTTGATAAAGCCATTCATAAAAACAAAGCAGATACATAAGCAATGCTATCTAAAGTCTAATTCAAAGTGAAAAGTAAGAGGATAGAATTGTATGTTCAAATGATAAGTCAAGTCAGATAACTTATATATAACATACATATACTCATATATTAAAATGTGTATTTAGAAAAAAGTCAGCAAGAGCATATATTTGTATTTTCTGTGTGAGGAAACTTTTGCTGGCATCAGCTACATGACCCATGTCTAATTTTTAAGATATACTCCTTGATAATTTTGAAATACATCATTATCATGTGTTGTATTAAAAAAATATTTCTTCTAACTAGTTTTATTCTAGAAAGCATGGAACTGCAATGATCATGGTTAAACATCATTTCTTATTCTGATGTTGAAAAATTTTTATTTTACAAGTCTCTTCTGAATGCCCAAGACTCTGAATCTTCTCAAAAATATTAAATTTATTCTACCAAAAATTAATATTTTTTGAAGCCTTATCTTAGTTAATGCAATATCATTCGCAATTGCACATCTTTAAGCCATAAAAATTGCCTTCTTATTTAGGCAGGAGTGACAATGATATTTTGGAGAGAATATAAGACTTGAGAGCATGAGTAGATGCTAAGGCAAATACAGAGGCAGTTACAGAATTCAGTGCTTTTTAATCACATTGAACGACAGCACACTACAATTAATTAACTAACAGTTTACTTGTCTAATTAGCTGTTTTCCAAGTATACTCTTGTCAAGATTCTTCAACAAGCAAATGAAAAAATTTTTGATGTTTATATCTATGAAGAATATTATATGAATATTTATCATCTATATTTATATATTTATACATTATATATAGATAGATTGATGATAGGTACATAGTCACATTTGAATCATTCCCATAACATACTTATATCTGTATAACTATGTAGATACATACGCATACATTAAAATTGCATGTATACAAATGACACTAGTTAGAATGGAGAAACCAGGAGCAGAACTTTTACTCATAAACTACTGAATTTGAGCTCCTAGAAAATAGTAGGTGCTTGACCAATATCTGTTGAATGAATGAAAGCTTTAAGGAAATCTTCTGTGCATACAGTCTAACAGTGTTTCTCAGTATGCTATACTTGGATTGAGGGAAAGTGAAGTCTGCATTCTACTACATCCACCACAAATTATCATATCTATGGAATATATCCTGAAACTCACAAGCAGATATTCCTTCTATTTGCTGATGTCTCACTTCCTCAGTTCCATTACTCCTACCAAGCAGTGCTCATTTTCTTTAGAAGCTGCTGTGAAAGGCATTTATTTCCATCATCTGACTGTAGAATACAAAACACACCTAGAAATGTTATAAAGTTTCTATTTTTCCATAGCTCTGTTATATGTATTAGACACTCACACTGTCATTAGTCAGATTCACTTTCTCCAAGTATCATATAAACTGTTACTCTTCTATAAAAGTCATGTAATATAAAAGTCATGTTAGCTCTGTAAGAGTTCACACAGAGGTTAGGATGTTCAGTTACCCTCTTTTCAGCCCAAGGAAATTTTGAACACCATTTACTCAGCTGAGAATAAAACAAGTCATCTTAAAATTCTGTTTATCTAGAACCAATGGTTCTTTGATCTCATGAGGAGACTTAGGTCCTCACTTGCACATCAGAAGACAGATTTGATTCTGGATTCACCCCACACTTTCTGAAATCCACTCCATATAAAATTTTTACTGGGCAAGTGTATCTCTTTTTCCTTCCCTGTAGGAGTATTTAGATGTGGATGATGCAAAGCATAGAATTCTGGAGAAGGCCATTCCCTTAAGTGTCCCTTCCCTTCACACACACTGATGAAAATAACCCAAAGGGACACAGGAGCCAAATAAGAGGGCCCCCAATGCCCAGTGCTAGATAAAGGTCAGCAAGAAAATAAACATTGAACTGAGATGTAATGCAAAGATCAAGATATAAATATCTGTGAGTTATAATGATGTAAATAAATAAATATATATATATGTGAATAGACAGAATAATTCCACACAAGTTATGCAGCTATTCTATCCTCAAACACTTGAGTGACTTCCTTCCAAAGAACACAGAATGGAATTAGGTAAATGAGTAAATGTACAGGGGTCGGGGGTGGAAATTATGACAAACAGTA